>NW_004955598.1:643825-663031 GCF_000276665.1 Chinchilla lanigera
AAAAAAAAAAAAAAAAAAAGAGACTTATTTTCCCTAACTTTCATCATAGTATTGTAAATGCAAGAACTGCAGGGAACATTTATGTTAGTAGTAATAGAGCAATTCTGAAATGATTTTACATAATGTAGAATAAAAATAATTGAGGAAATATATTAGAAACCAGGATTTTCACTATTAGGGAAAAGAAGACATAGATAACAAAATACACTAAATTAATCCATATAAAGTTAAATTTAAAGGGGAAATACCCACATGAATATATTATTTTGAAATATATATGAATAACTTCTTATTTGTTCACTAAAAGAACATGGAGAAAATAACACTGCAATAGAAGAGTCTCCAGAGGATTTTTTGAAAAATCTTCATTTTAGGTCCAGGAAAGGGACATCTAATGATACCAGTGGGCAAGGAGGCAGAAAAAAAAGTTAATGGAGTCATGTCAATAGGACAAAATGTCCAGCTTGAATGGTTCAGTCAGGTCAAGGGATCAGAAAGGTTAAACTAGGAAAAATCTGGGCATCTAAAAAGTGACAGTAATTTATTGTAATACATTATTTATTTACGTAAATAAATTACAAGGTACAGGATACATAAAAATGAAGAGTACAATGTCATATAAAACCATATGAAAAAGAAGACAGAGAGCCAAGTGCTCTTCTTTATAGAAGAATAACATAAAAAGTATAAAGAAATGATAAAATTAGAAACACCACGATTGGGGCTGGGGATTTAGCTCAGCAGCAAAGCGCAAGGTCGTGAGTTCGGTTCCCGGTACCGGAGAAAAACCAAAAAAAAAAAAAAAAAAAGAAACACCACGATTTTATAGGACATCACCGCAAAGAGTTTTGAAGAATGCTAAACCTACAGGAGTAAAAATCGCTTAGAAATACTATACTTTCTTGAGGATGAAGTCAATCATTCCTCAAAATATCTGTTATGGAAAGATTTTGAAACATCTCTTTATACAAGTAATAAAATCTGACTTTATGGAGAGTGGGACAAACTGTCTGCACCAAAGTAAACAGTTAATTTGAATCTGATAAAAAACCTTCGACCTTAATTTCAGTTTATAGGAAACATAAAAAATAGAAAATCATTTATTGAAAATATATTATGCAATCCAATTATCAAGAGGGTAGACATTTTAAAATAAATATGTGTGAAATGTTCCAAAAAGTCACTTTCAAAGAAATAAAACACTGGGAGAGTATTCTGGATTTTTAAAAATAAATAAATAAATAAAATAGCATAATAAACATTTTTATTGCACTCTGACATTAATAACTCTTTAAGTATGTCAGATGATGTTTTGGAAATTAATGTTATTTTTATTAAATGTGACAATACTGCATATATACATATTTAGACTCTACATTAAAATTATACTTACATATTATATAATTTTTATATTTAATTATGGAAATATATTTTATAAAATTGCATCTATATATTGATATCAATATATTTATATATTTTTCCATAATTTCTCTTTATTTTCCAACACAAATGTGAGCAAAATACAAAGAATACAATACTCTACCCATAAAGAACAGAATACACTTTCATAAAGAAAGAATACACTTTCATAAAGTGTTTCATAAAGAACAGAATACACTTTCAAGTACACATGGTGAGCATTTTAAAGTACATAATACTCTTGCAATAGCAACGCTTCAAAATGATTTCAAAAGATTAAAGTTAAAATCACCTAAAATATGTTTTTCAATCACATGGAGTTAAATTAAAAATCAGTATCAGACCAATACGTATAAATTTCTTAAAACTACAAATATATCTAAAAGACTATGGTTCAGAGAATAAATCAAAAGTAAAACTTGCAAGTATTTTTAATTCACGAACAGTGAAAACAATGTCAGATTTTATAGAATGAAACTAAACCAATACTTCAGAAGAAATGTGTAGTTCCATATGCCCACAGTTCTAAAAAGTCTTATATTGATGAACTAAAATTTTACTTTAAGGAATCAGAAAAAGAAAAAACAACAAATTAAATCCAAAAACTAATAAAGATAGGTGAAAATCACAATGAACTACAAAGCCTTCAAAAGAAAGAAAAATCAGTGAAACCAAAAAGTAATCTTTTTAGCAGAATTATAAAACTGACTAGAATCTTCAGAAAAAAATAACAAGCAAATGCAAATTATCACTAAACTGAATAAGACAGTCAAAAATCCCATATCCTTTAAAAACGTAATGAGGAAATGTGTAAATAAGTATCCCAATCAACTTGGCAACTTACTCAAATAAAGAAAATCGTTGAAAGACAATCTACCAAAGCTCATAGAATAGTAATACATTACTTGAAGAGTCTATTGTATACAGATAAATGTTCAGCCCAGCTTTATTTTTCATAACCAAACTTGGAAACATTCTTAAGATAGTGTGGGTTGAGTTTCCATGGGTTTCCCTAAATAAGATCAACTCCATACTGTATTAAACATCTGTGTTCTCTCAAGTACCTTTTCAAACTTTTTCATGTGAACTACATAAACCAGGAAATCAGACTTTAAATTTTAAATATGTATAACCATCCAACTTAAAATCTAGTTTTAGGACTTCATGGACATTTGAGTGAGCAAACAATGCTTACCATATCATGTTTATCTAAGATTCGTCTTCTTCTACATTGGTGTAATTATCAGAGGAGCTCCCTTTTCATGGAATCATGTGCAAAGACAGTTTCCCTCCTATAATAACCACGAAATATTTCCTAGAAATTATATATACATATATATAATTCTGGCTTGACTAATATAGTCATTCCTGCACTGATTCCTGGGGACAGTGATGTGATTCTGTGAGGGGCCTAGACTGAACCATGTTGCAACCTATGAGTATGGCAGAACACATGTTATACTCTTCCAAGCATGGTTATTCATGAGCTTATTCATCTGAATGAAAATTAGACAGTGATAAAAGGAAGGCAAGGGAAAATGAGAGAAAATAATCATATGGGCAGGAAAAGGAAGAGAAGAAGGAATGACACCTGGTTATGCAACCAGCAATAGATTATTACTGACAAAAGGATTTCCAATAATTAAAACCTTAAATCCCAGTTTATAGGCTGTTCCTTTTATCATAAGAAATTACTATAAGCATCACTATAAGTAAATTCCTGTATTATCAATAGTAGGGGCTGGGGATTTAGCTTAGTGGCACAGCACCTGCCTGGCAAGCTCAAGGTCGTGAGTTCAATTCCTGGTACCGGAGAAAAACCAAAAAACAACAACAACAACAAAAAAGAAAACATGGTTTTGTTTTCTGTAAATTGAGATCCCTGTATTATAGTCATCTATATAAATACAACATAGTTGATCTATCCATTTCCTTGTCAACATGGTTTATTATAGTGACATTATTTACATTTGACACCAAAGCAGAGTTCTTCAAAATAAGGGTAGTTGCTGACTGAAAGGTGACATAGATAATTAGTTTGTTCTGGAATCCTTCAAATTATTAGTACAAAATGTCCCCTCTCACCTCTTTTTCATCTTCATAGTTGATATTAAAACTTAAAGGTGTACGTATCTGTCCTGGGCTTATTTGTATCCAGAGGATTGGTCAATATATCATTTTGCATATTTCTAAAAGGAAGTTGTGTTAATGATTCACTTCCTTTATTTTTAAAAGAAGAATGACTCCTTTGTCCCTTTAAACTTTGATGAATTTAAATTTCATTGCTTTAGTTGTCTAATTTTATTAATAGGATTGTTCAAAATGACTTGACAATTAGGACACCTCAATATGATTTCATTAATCTAAGACCAAAGGAAGAAGAAATTGTAAATTTTCAGTTTACAAAATTTGGAAGAGTGTAACATGTGTTCTGCCATACTCATAGGTTGCAACATGGTTCAGTCTAGGCCCCTCACAGAATCACATCCTGTCCTCAGGAAAATTTACAATTCTGGAATTATAAGAAAATCAAGAAAGAAGCGAAAGAATCAAGCAAAAATAGATTCAACTGTAACTGCCTCAAATTATTTTCCTTCAAATCTCTATCTCATTAATTTTGCAATAGCTATTTACGAGTAGGATTCAATATTTGAAAAGATTTCTTATTATCTGACACTGTATATGTCACCTGTCTCTAATATTGCCTTCATACGTTGGCAGAGAAAAGATCAGCAGTAAAAAAAAACAGATGTGAGGACCCATTTACTTGGTAATGATCTTTGCAATTTTGTGTGTTTGATTGGAGCTATCAGTCAGGAGTTTCTGTACACCTTAATACTTGAAAAATTAAATATCTAGCTTATTCAATGCCAATTTTTTGTTTTTAATTTACAACTATGAAGGGATGGCAGCTTATTTTATCCTTCTAAACTCAGAACCGGATATCTCCTGCACATCACACACAAGATTGTCGTCATTCTCATAATGATATGTCACTTTAACCTCTGGGTTTGAGAGGGCAAAACCAATTTCTACTGCATTCCTTTTCATAGCTGCTCTTTCATCTTTCACATTTGACTTGCTTGAGACAAAGAAGAGTATTTCTTAGATTTTTTTGCTTGAAAGATCAAGGAATACAATAACCAGAAATTGAAAGAAATAGCCACAATGATACATCCACAGAGGACTTTTTTTTCTCATAGGAAAAGCTATGTTACATGAAATGTCTGAAAAATCATATTAAGATTAAACGCAACCAGAGCAACATGATAATTCTGTGCTCCATGAACTTCCGAATATGCACTATAATCTTTGCCACACGTGAATTTGTAGTTAATTTCAGAAAGCAAGAGAATACAGAAAATCTGACAAAAGTGTATTAAACAATGAGCAAATAAAAATCAATATTTGAAAGGAAAAATAAAAATATGTATTGTTGCTTATACCCTTCAAAGGCACAAACACTGTCAATTTCAGTACCAAAAGTTACCATTAGTAATATGATAAAGTAGAAAAGGGAATATATTTATTTGAAGAACAAAGGATAAAATATTTGAAATTGAGAAGGTAGAATAGTTAACACAATCCCATTGATAGTAATAAATGTAATACACAGATTTTATGAAATTAATCCTGATTTAAATGTTCATAAACAATTAAAAGTCTTTTATTTAACAGGTGATAAAATCACTTCTCGGCATTTTGACTAAGATCAAGTGTAGTGCCTGTTCCCATCACTTTAATAGGTGATAAAATAATTCAGTTGATTTAAGAATTGGGTTTTAATTCTTAAAAAACGTATGCAGTAAAATAAAAACTAATCTGAAGTACTGTGAATAGATCATTGTGTTTGAATTAACTTTTGGAAAATCAAGAGTAAACTCCAAAATCAGTTGGCACTTGCTTTTTTTCTACATTTGGTAGGCTTAATTTAAATTTAGAAATGATTTCCCCATAGAGTATATTTTCCTCATTTGTCTACTTTCTAAGATCATTTCTGTATATTTTCTAAAAGAAACTTCTGTCATTGATATAGTTCCTGTCAAATGAAAGTAGTCTGTTCCTTAGTATTTTCTTCCTGATTACAAAATGAGTTAGTTAAGCTGGTAAATTAACTTTCTAATTAACTAATATAGAAAGATCAACAAAATAAAAATTCTCCTGCTTTGTTCTCTTACTGACCCCTCTGTAAAGCAAATATTTAGTTATTATTTTTTACTTTTATTTTTTATTTCTACTTCTGCATATATCACTGTCTTAGTTAATTTTTCTCATTGCTTTGACAAAATACCCAACACTCAAAGGAAGAAAGGTTTATTTAGCTCAGAGTTTGTAGACGTTTCAGTCCATAGTCAGCTGGCTCCAAGGCAGGGCAGCAGGGCGGAGAAGCAGAAGACAGCAAAGCAGCAAGCATCAGAGTGGTGAAGCAGCAAGCAATAACAGCAACCCTCTTTCTGTCCCTTATATTCTATCAAAGTCCATCAAAAAATTACAAATTCCCATGTAAATTTTCATATTTACTTTCATCTTATTCCTCAAAATTTGATTATTTTTCCTGCTATTAGAAATAGGGTACTCTTTTTCCATATATTTAATTTAGATTATTAAAGTCAAATAGAAGAAATTTTGTAGCAATTTTATGGTCAGCTACTTTATTATAGTATTTTTTTGTTTGTTTGTTAAAAGTGAAGATGACCCCATGGATTTTTGTTATCAAATTAGGTATGGTTTGTTATTACTACAGGAATTTTTCATAGTAGTGATAATTGTGAATGCTTCCTCTCCAACTTTTTGTTTGTTTTTTGAGATGGGGTTTTGGTGTGCAGCTCAGGCTGAACTCGAACTCATAGAGAGTCCCCCACCTTAGCTTCCTGAGTGCCGGGATGATAGGTGTGCACAAAAACACCTGGCTTCCTCTCCACCTTTAATAAAGCCATTTCAACATCTAGCAAGAAGTATACTTTTGCCTTGAAATATGCATATTTTTTGTTGTGAGCAAGTACCCTTTTATTTATATAGTTTTAAAATTAAGAATAGCAATTGAATTTTAAGGTTGCTCTAAAGCTATGAAAACGATCACATGCTTCCTTTTCCTGTACTTGTTAATATGTTGAATTCACAAAATCAGAGTTTGGAACAATATTGACAAATCAAACTTAAATACTAACATGAACTCCCTTTATTTAGTATGTTATTTAGAGACTGCAAGTTTTTTTGACAAGTATTTAAATTTTGTCCTTTTATTTTTTACTTTCATGACTACATGTCTGCAGTACCGAGTGATCTGCATTCACTGCAGTGAACTGGAACGTGTGCACAATACATTTCAATTCCGTTCTTTTTATCCCCTCCCTTCACCTCACTTTCACTTTTCTGCATCATTTTGTAAGACTTTATGAAGTCAATCATATATACAGATTGAAAACCAGACTAAAAGGTCACAACATATAAAACATTTAGGACAACTGTACAAAGTCAAGGTACACTTAAATACATTGTCTGTGCTGTATTATGGGATCATTTTTGTTGTTGTTGTTTATCTTTTCCCTCTTTGAGAGACACAGAGAGAGAGAGAGAGAGAGAGAGAGAGAGAGAGAGAGAGAGAGAGAGAGAGAGAGAGAGAAAGAGAGAGAGAAAGAGAGAGAGAAAGAGAAAGAGAAAGAGAAAGAGAAAGAGAAAGAGAAAGAGAAAGAGAAAGAGAAAGAGAAAGAGAGAGTTTTCCATATAAGAGAAACCATGGGATATTTAAGCTCCTGTGTCTGAGTTACTTCACTTAGCATTACGGTCTCAGGCTGTTTCCATTTTTCTAAAAATGACTCAAGTCTACCTTTCTTTATGGCAGAGTAGTACTTTGTTGATACAAATGCCATATTATTTTATCCATTCATCTGTTGAAGACAAATCAGCTGCTTGTAAGATTTAGCTATGAATTTCACTGCTGTAAACATGGATATGTATACATCACTGTGGTATGATGGCTTTAACTCTTTTGGGTAGATACCAGGAAGGGGAATAACTGGGTCAAGTGCCATTTCTATTTTCAGTTTTTGAGGAATCTCTTTAGGAACTTCCATAGTGGTTGTATCAGTCTATTTTTTAATTTCAATTATTTATTTTCTTATCATTAAATTTTGGGCGAGGCATGGTGGCACATGCATGTAATCCCAGCACTGGGGAGGCTGAAGCAGGAGGATTGTTGCTAGTCTGAGATCAGCCTGGGCTACATAGTGAGCTCAAGGCCAGCCTGAACTGCATAGTGAGCCCCTGTCTCAAAAAGACAAAAAATAGATAAATTTTGGAAAGCATTTATAGATTCTCATTACCAGTCCTTCATGAGATATATGTAATGTAAATATTTCCTCTGAGTGTATAGTTTTCCTTCTCATTTAAACAGTTTCTTCAAAAGAGCAGATTTTAATTTGATGAACAATATAATTTTCTTTCAGTAATAAGTTTGCTTTTTGTGTCATATTCAAAATTTTTGTTTACACAAAGAATTTTGCATGTTTCCCTCTAGAAATTTTGTAGTTTTCATTTTCACATATAGTTATTTGATTCATTTTAAATTAATATTTATTTATAGTGTGAGGGGTGAATATATTAAATTTTTTGCTTTTGGGTTTCTAACTGTTCCATTACTACTTCATGAAAAGCCTAGTGTCTCTCAAGTGTTGGGGCAGTTTCACCAAAAATCAATTTAGTCAACTAATGAAACCCAGTACAAGCTAGAAATCTAGAGCTTCACAGCAAGTATGGCCCTGATGACATCTGGTTTCAGACTTCTAGTATCCAGAACTGTAAGAGATAAATTTCTACTGCTTTATGACAAAAAGTCAATTTATAAAACCCATGTGGATATGAATAGAACATCATAGCATTCTTCCTATTTTAATAGTTCCCCTAGCCTCATTGCAATAGTCTCTGCTCACCTCTTGCAATAGTCGTTTGAATGGAATCTCTCTTTACAAATTACAAATTTGTTTTTTACTTGACAGTTCATGTTACTGTGAGCCAGAATGCTATATTCATTTTAGTTTTCATGCCAATTTCTAGGACCTTCTGCGTGCTTTTCTTGCTGGGAAAATCAGGACCGTGATGGTGAGTCACAGCTCCTAAAACCCAGAGTTCTGGACATTAGCATGTTTACAAAGAGTTTTTTTTTTTTTTTTTTTTTTTTAATTCATTCTACAAAAGGGAACTTTTGATCCTTCCTGTCAAGGCTGTTCTGTTTTCTTTTTACTTCCCTAACCTGGGGATTTCATGTGAGAATTTTCTTGGCTTCCTGAAGACCCTGGAGTTTCACAGACGTCTCTCAACTCTCCATCAACAGAAGCTGGCAAAGAAGCATTCTCTCAATTCTTCATCCAAGAAAGTGGCACATGGAGTCCTCTGTTCTCTGTCGCTAGAAACTATGCACAGGTCTTCTCTGAGATCTCTGACCCTAGATATTACTTAAAGGACTCCTCTATCTTTCCAATTTTAGCTTAACTATTAATCTTATGAGTAGCTATCGCTGTTTTCCTGACTATCCATCATACCTCGTAGTTAGCCGGGAAGGCATCAACACAGTTCCGTTTCTTCAGAAGTGGCAAAATTTCCCAATACAGCTAATTTTGAATTTTAGTGGTCTCTTTGGGAAACTTGGGATCTCTCCAAACTGGCTCACCCAAGATTTCTTCCTTGTCATCTCCAGTTCTCCTACTTCTTTTTCTTTGTTGTTCTTACCACCTTAAGACTTTACTTTGGCTCCTTTGACTCCTTTGATATGTTCACCTTTGATATGTCCATCCTCAACACCTCTACCTCTCTCACCTGTGAAAGACCCTTCCCTATCCTCTCTAGCCCTCAATTCCCTATAGTCCTTCGGGATTTTGTTACTTACATTTTTTTCCCATGGAGAGAACTCTAGAGCTCATGCACACGGGAGCAACCACCAGAAGCTGACAACCTAATTAAAAACAGGCTGGATGCTTTTATACACTCATAAGGACACTGTAAAACTCCAAGTTGTCTTCTCAATCTTTCCTCAATCCTTGGATGCAAATCTAGACTCCAGCCTCCATTAGACTATATCTCATGCAAAGAAAATTTTGAAGAGCTCCCCAGACACATCTTGCGGAAATGCTTCAGGCTTTATGTTGAAAAAGTAACCTCAGGTTGTCTCATCTAACCAAAAGACAATCCTGATAAAAATGTAAAAGTGAAGTACAGAAGAGCCAAAGCTTTTATATCAACCAGTGAATTTTGTGTCCCTTGGCTAATGCCTGACTTCTGGCTGCAATTTTAGAACTTAATCTATAAGCTCTCCAGTTTCGTATGGTTTGATACCATCTGAGATTTCAGCTATCTACTGAGGGTCTTGGAATGTTTTCCCTAGTAGTGGGACTACTGTAAATACAATATTTTTCTCACTCCAGATAAATTTATAAAATTCCACCAATCAGCATTAAGAATTCTAACTGGTTCAGAGGTTTTTATTTTTATTTTTATTTTTTGGTTTTTCTCCGGTACCGGGAACCGAACTCACGACCTTGCGCTTGCCAGGCAGGCGCTTTTGCCGCTGAGCTAAATCCCCAGCCCCTCAGAGGTTTTTAATGCTTGTATAAATATCCCTAATATTATCAAGAAATTAATGTGCCAGGTGTGGTGGCCCATGTCTGTAATCCCAGAACTCAGGAGCATAATGTGGAGAATCACTGCAAATTCAGGGTTAGCGTGGGTTACACAGCAAGTTCAACACCAGCCTGAAATACACAAGACCCTGTTTTTAAAAATGAACAAAAAAGAAATAATTGAAAGTGAACTTATTTTAATAATACTCCAACAACAGTTATGTTTTGTAGTCTATAAATTTTGAGTTGGTCTTCAAGATTTTTGGTACATTAAAACTTTAGATTTATGCTAAAATTAAGGATGTAAGAAATATAGACTATCCTCTGCGGAAAAGGAATTGAATTTGTTGGGTCAAAGTTAGCTAAGATTATATGAGTTCATTTATATTATTTTTCAAAAAGAAACTTACTGTCAAATATTACAATGGTAAAAACTAGAACTTAGTTACTCTCTATTAAAATGACAGAGTTTTCATGGACCATTGGTTTGCACCTATTAAGGGGTTCCAAAAATGGTTTTTGTTAATCTTGTGAATAATATGCCTAGAAAGCAAAGAGCCTGTCTGAGCGTAATGTACTTTATGTCAACTTTATCATGCCCTTAGTTATTTAACAGAATAAAGTTTTCTCTCTTTTAAGAGCTAAGATTTTATGAAGTTATGTTACCTTCTATATTTACTTTTGAAATATTTTATTCACATGTGGTTAAAATAAATGGCCAAGCACTGTTTCCTTGTGACCTATGATCTTATTTAATGAAGCATTAAAATTTCCTAACAACTTTAGATATTTTGGCTTGCAGAAATCAAATCTTAAATAGTATCTTCTCAACCTCACTCCTTAAGATTTACATTCAATATGTAAAGGGATTCATAGAAAGTATTGAAACAGAAGAGATAATTAACTTTCCATAGCTTAAATTTGTATGGTTATAATGTTACTTATATAAGTATTTGTTGGGTCAAAAATTATATCAAATTTTTAGAGCTTTCTCAATGTTTTTATTGTCCATGATACATCTTGCCTCTATTTTGCTTGATGTTAGATAGCAACCCTACAGTGGTACGGGTCAGTTTCAGTTATTTTTAGAATGTGTGCCAAAGAAACAACCAAATTTTCATAGTGATTGCACTGTTTCCATAATAAATGTATCAGATTTTTTATTATTATAATCATTAATACATATTAATTATACAATTAATGTATTTCAGTACTTCTTAAATCTTTAACTATGGATAAGTAAAGTCTTTGCTGCCCACACGGTCTGATACACCTCTTAAAATGCTTATGTCCCTATATAGGCTAGAGCATTTTATCTTCAAAGAAAGGGACTGTTGCAAACAACTATGACAGATACACTGAAACATAGTTACCCAAGGAATTGATGAACATTGAGATCATACCACTACATCAAATACATATTACAGAAATCTAGTGAAGAAGCTGATAGATTCATGAAACTGTTGACTCAAAATCAGCATAATTCTATTATGTTGCACAAGAAGAAGATTTAAATAAATGAGTTACCTTTGCTGTCTTCTATTTTCATTTGTCTAATATTTTTAAATTACTTATTATTTTTCTTAAATATAAAAGTATGTTGTCTGTGCCTGGCTTATTTGATCTAATATGAGATGCTCTGAATTCATCCAGACCTCCACAATTGAAAGATTCAGCCTTCCTTTTACAGCTAAATAGAAGACTAATGCACCATATTTTCTCTATCCATTCATCCACTGATGGACATTTAGGTTGAGTTGACTCCATAGCTTGACATCTTTGAATAACACTGCAGTGAACACGGAAGTGCTGACATCTTTTTGAAATAGTGGTTTCATTTCCTTTGGATGTATACCCACAAGTGAAATTGCTAGATCATATGGTATTTCTCTTTTTAATTTTCTGAGAAACTTCCATACTCTTTTCTGTAATGTCTGAAACAATTTATATTCCCACCAACCCTTTGCAGCATTTTTCTTTTCTTCATATTTGACTCATTATCTTCTGTCTTTTTCATAAAAGCTACCTTAATAAGGGTGACATGATAGTTCCTTGGTATTTTCCTGATCACTAGTGATAGTAAGCATTATTCACATACTTTTAAGAAATGTCTATTCAAGTTTTTTTGTTCTTTTTAAAATTGTGTCTTTATTTTCTTGCCTTTGAGGTATTCAAACTCCTTACAAATTTTGGATATTAACTATTTATCAAATAGAACAAGGAATTCAATAACATATTTTAAAAGATCATTTACCAAGATCAACTGGGATCTATCCTTTGAATTGAAAGATGATGCTATATGTGGCAATCAGTGTATCAAATATCATATTATCCAAATGAAAGACAAAAAGCATCCCATTGTCTCAATATATATAGAGAGAAAGCATTTGGCACAATTTAGCATTTTTTCATGATAAAAGCTCTCAACAATTAAGTACTGAAGGAACAGGGCATCAACATAAAAACCACTGCTAACATACTTAATGGTGAAAACATAAATTTTTTCTCTAAGATCTGGAAGAAGACAGATGCCATTATGGAACCACAAAAGACCCAGAGACCAAAGCAATCTTGAGCAAAAAAAATACAGTTGTACTACTAATTTCTAATAGTTCATTGAAAGGAACAGTTATTGTTTATATTGTTTAATCAGTCTTACAACTGGTAATCTGAGCAACTACTCTGAAGATAACAATATGCAATATAATAGCCATTGTTGATTTCATTTCACCTTGTTTTGAAATTTTGTATCATTTTTATTGTTTTTTTATTATTATCTTTAAAATTAAAAAGAAAACAGTTGAATTAGCATAAGACCTAATCTCAAATAGAAAATGTGAATTTATACGAATGAAAACAAGAGGGTACTAGCAAAAAATCAAATATATAAAATAAGAGCATCCAGAAATAAAAGCATTTGTAATCAAAGTGCCAAGAAAAAAACAATGGAAAAAGCAAAATCCCTCAAATAATTGTGTTTGAAATAAAGTGGTACCTCAGTTCACAAACACTTTCATTTCTGAACAACTTGATTTGCAAACAGAAGCATTTGGCAAAATTTTGCTTCCTCTGCTGAACTCATCATCAGATGATGATCATGACCATGGTCATCTTCCTCAGAACATTTTATGGTTCAACTCCTTTATACAGTATATCATTTCATGGACTGTACATAAAACATCTCTTTCATTAAATGTAAAAGCAAAACATTCATGTTTTAAGTGAGTCTATCACCATGGGTTTAATATATTTATATATATTATTATCTGCTATATTTGATATTTCTTTTTTCATTCTATTTTTATGGTTCATTTTTATACATCTGTGGTATGAGCTACAGATAACATACAATATAAACTTGTAACATAGCACATTTCACTTTTTAATCTGCAGAAATTTCAGAACCAAACTTGCAGTTGAACTTGAGCATCTCAAGGACATTGTCAAGTGTCAAGATTTTTCTAAAGTAATTTTGCATCTTCTTCCATAGTACTTCTCTACACATATAATTCCTTCTCATTTCTTTTATACCTTTATAAAAATACATATCTATGTATTTACATTTCATGAAGCATCTTTCTTACTGTACAGTACCATAGACAGCATTTGAAGTTTAAAAAATTAGTATAAAATGAAGCTCAAAATCCAGAAACTTTATAGGACTTTGCTCAACAATAAGAATGGAATGATGAATGCTTATTTTCTGTGATTTTTGTGTAAGTTTAAAAAATTTAAGTATCAAAAATTTTTCTAGATAACATATCTGCATATATTCCTACACACGTGCATTTTTACATAACCTATTCTCAAACACTAGAAATTAGTATTTTTTAAACTCAAGACATTGTGGCTTACACTTTTTGCTCTAAGATGTTTTGGTACTATTAAATTTGAGACTATTAAATTCAATGAGATCATCTCAATTATTTGATATTTCTCCATTTTAAAAGAAAATTTCACATAGAGTAGGCTGCCAAAAATTTTATTGCCCTTTCCCTTGATTTATATAGTATTGTTCTTTTACTCCATCAGATTCTATCAATGATGTCTTTGGCAGAGTATTTTACTAAATAATGTGTGATTCACAGTGCTGGAAAAGATACTCCAGGCATGACTGTACTCTCTGATACGTTTGCTGATTAAGAATGCTTGACAAAGTGTGTCTTGGCTATGATGCAACCCACAGGCATTTCTGTTGTGAGAAGCACAACATCTCTAATGGTAAAAAAGGCAACATGGTGCCTCTGTTTCCCCAACAGTACAGCTTTTATCACTAACACTCAGAGGTCACAGAAAATGACATCTCAATTCAGCACGTACAAGCTTTCAGTTTTCCCAGGGTAGAATCTACAGCAAATAGGTCAGTATATGAAGCACAATGGAGTAAGATAAAAACTGCTTTGGGCTCTGGAAAATTATATGTTATCTCCGGATGTTAATTATAGGCTTGGTGCCTTTTGTTTTAATTCCAGAGATGTGCAGAAGTAGAACCCTTTATTAAGCTCATCTAGTATCAATCTATGAACATCCCAATTACATGTTGTTTGTTGGTAGGGAGTCAGGTTGAACTAAGTAAAGAAAGCTCACAGTAATATGTCACCGGATATAAAAAGAGATTCATGTCAAAAGCATGATTTCACTGTGCTTCATGATTTTTTTCCTTATTTTATGTCTTCACTAAGCATACAACCACCTTAATTATGTCCTAAATATGAATAAACTTCTGATTTATGCTTACAATCTAGGCCAACTGCAATTTTGCAATTGCAAAACACTTTCTACTATATAATTGCTAAGATATAAGAAATAATTCTAGTTTGCTTATTTTAGTGTCTTACAAAGTATTTGGAATTATTTTAAAGCATTTTAATTACCTTTGGAGATTCAGGGTCTAACTCATTAAGAAGCAAAATGAGTCATTTCAACTCCTGCTTCCAAAATATGTGAAAATATTTTTGAAAGTCAAACAAGAGCACACATCTTCTCACCCATATGCTGTCTTTATCATCTGCAGAACCATTAGTCTTTCGAATGCAAAAACTTGTAGTTTGAAATGCAAACCTCATTAGCTATGAAATTGTTTTGTCCAGTAAAAGCAAACCTAATGTTAATGTGTTTATAGATTTAAAACATCAATAAAACTGCTTGCCAGAAAAGTAAAATTAATGCAGTATGACTCGTTGAATAGATTAACTCAATAGTCTCTTGAAATAGTTCGAGTTTTATGTAAAGATTAACTTTGTGAAAATAAAATTATCCAAAAACTCTATAAAGATATATAGCTCATCAAATTGACATAATAGCACAAGCTCTATTTATGGTGTTGCATTGTAATTGCTTACTCCAGCTTAATTTTTATGTTTCTCAATTATTGGAGAAATGTTCATATTTCCTTGATATTGGTAAAACTGACAAGAAGGCATAGCCTTAAGATTTGGATTGTAATATATAAGATGACATTCCATGGAAGTGCATTGAGAAAAAAATCACAAGAATATGTTATATATAGGTCATATTTTGATAATAAACAAACAATTTATTCAAACAGGAGTAAGTGGAACCTAAACAATGAGACAGACCATATTATACTCACACAACCTAGAGTCAAAACTTGGTTTAGCACATGCATATATTTCCATTGGGAAATTTGGAGAGATGAGATTTTACATATATTATGTTATGAGAATAATAAATCCTCAAGAGGGAAGATAGCTTATACACCTTCTAATGCAGGTATGTGGTCTCTTCTGAGAACTCTATTTCTTATGCACTGGTTGTTGTTGTTGTTGTCATTGTTGTTGTTGTTGTTTCAGTCAGTTTTTGAACACTGTGCTCAGTTTTCTTACCTGGGACTTTCTACCTTGATCTTCATTCAGCTCCAAAAGGTTTTCTCGGGTTTCTGTTAAGTGGTGATAGAGCTGATTTTTCTCATTTTCCTGATTACTCATTTTTCTACACAAGAAAACAGCCATGATATTTTTATTAGTGTATATTAGTTACAGAGAATAGTAGATTTCATTGTGGTGTATTCATACATGCCTGTAACATACTTTGATCATTTTCAGTCCCCATTACTTCATTTCCCTTTCCCTTCCCCTTCACATTTATACATGAGTATGACATACTTTCACCATTTGCATGCCCTTGCTCCTCTTCCCCTGCCTTCTCCCTCTCTCTGATCCCCTTTTTCTTCACTGTTAGTCTCCCTACTATTTTCATGTCATCTTCTTCTAAAAAAGTTAGACACGGGAGATTTGAACAGATTCTGGATTAATTTCGTTCTTATACTTTCTGGGGCTTTCTTTATCTAGGTCTTGTATGAATACAAAGGCGAGGGTTCAAACCATAGCAAAGTTTACTTAGCGCACAGACTACTAAAATTAAGGTTGAGTCTAAAAGAAGATGCATTATGAGGAATTAATTACTCTGGGTAGATATGACAAAAACTTCAAAGGATACAAAGTGGTATTTACTTTTTAGCAGAAGGCAGAAAAGACAATAGTTTCAAAATGGACTTTGGAACAGCATAAGGAAGCAATTCTTTTATTAACCTGAAATTTTAGAAATGAGATGAGCTCTAGAATAAATTAAAAGCACTACAATTGTTACAGTGGAGATTATATATTTTCCTACCAAAAGTTTTATGTTGTGTATGACTTACATGTGGACAGGGAGGCTGGACCCCTCCAACAATTAGGATTTTGTGATTCTACAGTGACCTTTATTTGCACATTCATTCAGGAATGAAATATTTCTTAAGTACTGGTGATAGCCCAGAGGCTGTGCTAGACATTGAGGAGACAGTAGTAGGTAACGCACTTTAAAGTGCTTAGAACTGGGAAGATAAGTAGGCAGAGACACTCAAAAAGAGTGTGACAAACATAATGCAAATAAGTACTAAATGGTGGGAAAGTACAGCAGAACGGCATTTAACCCCATCTGGCTGTACCAGGGAAAGCTCCCTGAAGGAAACAAGAAATTGGAAAGAAAGCATACCAGAGGCAAGGGCATGAATATAGTTTTCACAATGTAAGATTGAAGGACCCATTTGGAAAAAGAAAAATAAACAAAAGTGCATAACTCATGCACAGACCAGGCAGGTAACAGCAAACTCTAAGAAAGCACAAGTGATACTCTGATTTCTCTTTAGATCATATAAATCTTTCACCTTTTAATAAAGAAAGCACAAATGAGGGGAGCCGTCTCTGGGTACAGCTATAAGTAAAATTACATACCACTTAAAAGCTTGGTCAATATTAAAGAAAATCATTAAAGCATTTCATGGCAAATAAAAAACTTCAAACAGCAGGGGGCACTGAATATTAGCAATTTTGCATATATAACATTTTAGTGGCACTCAATGATCTTATGGTTAAATTTAATTTATGTAAAATTTCAGTGTGCACAATCTGTGTGAGTTTAGTGTTCTACCCAGATTTCACACATTTTGGCTATTCACAATTAGTGCTAACATTAAGCTATTTGTTTTATTTTATATTACTGTAATAAAAGATATAATGAGAAGTAAAGATGGAAAATAAAATTAAAATTTGAAAAGTCTTTTAAAACTGAACATACTCATTGAAAAATAAGACTTTTATTCTCACTGCTCCCACAGGATAAGAGAATAATAAAAAACAGTAGGAAAACCAATATGCTGTTAATATCTGCTAGCAAAAGTATTAGATTAAATGGGTCAAGAGGTTCCTATAAATGTGAGCATTGAGTATTGGTTAGTTTTTTGAGAATTTGGTATACAAAGTCAATGCTGGGTGATGGTACAACTAGAAATAGACCTTCTAACATTTCACATTATTGGAAAATCCATCCTGAGAAAGGAATTCATTTCCATCTCTGTTTCTGATCGTTGTACATCCTCTACTGACTTTGGAAAACTGGAAAACTGCTTTGGAAAAAGAAGGATCTTATGCTATGAATCACTGCCTCAGCTCCAGTTATTGGGGACATGCAGAAAGAGGAAAGAGTGACAAGAAAGACATTCAAAGTACTGTGGAATTAGAACTATTTTTTTAACTTGTATTAGCACATGTTTGCAGTACATAATGATTGTATTCTCTGCGGAGAGTTGGTGTGGGTACATCCATCCCCTTCTTCTTGCCCCTCCTTCCACCCCCATTTGATTTCCCAGCATCAGATTCATTTAACATAAAACATTATAACGTTAATCATCAATTTAAAAGATATTGTTTTCATTCTATTTCACTAATAGCAATACTATCTACCTGGGCTGGGAATATAGCTCAGGAGGCATAGCACCTGCCTGGCAAACATGAGGTCATGAGTTTGATTCCTGATACCAAAAAAAAAAAAAAATTTTTTTTCTAGTACATACGAGAATCTTCTTTGTGAAATTATCTTATTTACTCTTCTCAAGTATTCAAAATTTACACTATTGCCTCCTTGTTGCAAATGAGGAAGCTGAGTTTTAGGAAAGTTATAGAAATTGCCAAAAGCCAGAACTACTAATAGCCAAGGGTGAGATTTAGATCTCCTGCTATTTAGTTCAAAACCTGTTGCTTTCCTAACTGCCAATTTAGAATGAGTAACATATAGTTATTTCCCCAGATTACAGTACTTTCCTAGTTTGAGTCTTTCATCCCAGGTTCTCCAAGAATCCCTAATTTCACAGCAATACTGGATTATGTTTTCTTGGCTGGAATGTCTGCCACACAGTGCTAGAACAGTTCAGTTAAAGCGTGACATAAACCTCTCTAAATGTGAAGGTAGGTGGTATGAAAGGTCAGGGTCTTTTTTACCTCCCCAAAGCATCTGGACAGTGAAAATACACCATTTGTAGAAGTAACAAAGCAAACTTGAAGTAATGAATTCTCATCCAGATAGACTCCAAGGCTCTGGGTCAGACTAGAGGTAATAACATCTAGGTCATCCCACAAAAACCAGTGTGATGGATTGTGCTTTAAAGTGCCCCTTCCTTAAATTGACCCTAAATTCAAAGACAGCAGGATTTACTTTCTGACTGACTTGCATAGCAAAAGCACAGTTGTTAAACCGGGAGAATTTTTCTCCCAGAAAGGAACATCTGCAGATAGTCCATCTACTTTTAACTCCTCACTGGTATTTGATACCAATTTATTGACACTCACAAACGTATCAAGTTGTAGCTCATAAGTAAAAATTTCTTGGTCTGAATTTA
>NW_004955598.1:663131-674941 GCF_000276665.1 Chinchilla lanigera
TAACAGACATACAACATTTTACAACATATCACAAGCACAATACAGACAATACAGAGTTACAAACAAAGTGGTAGGGAATTAACAATGGTGGTTGTATTACATATTGATATCTTGGTCTGAATTTTAAATTTGACTTGCCTTATTTGTTTGCCAGACATACTGTGACTTAGTTATAAGTTATAAGACTTCCAGGATGGGAAAATTGCCATGTTATGCACTAATTTGCATGTATTTTAAGTGTCCCCTAAAGGCTGTGTGATAAAAGGTTTGGTCCCCAGAGTATGATACTTTAGAGAGGTGATGGAAATTCAGGAGGTAGGAGTTACTTGGACGAAGTAGCCATAGGGTGTGTCGCTTCGAAGGTTATCTTTTCTTTTCTTCTCAGTGACTCTGTCTCTCTCTGTCTCTCTACCTCTGTCTCTGTCTCTCTGTCTCTGTGTCTGTCTCTCTGTTTCTGTCTTTGTCTCTGCTTCTCTGTCTCTCCTTCCCAGCTACAGTGAAGTGACCGTTTCCTCTGCTACATGTTGCCCCCATCATGAAGTCTTGCCTTGCCTCAGGACTAAAGCATTGGAGACAGTAGACCGTAGACCTTGAACTTCTTGAAATGTGAGCTTGAACGAACCTTTGCTTCCTAAAGATGATTTTCTCAGGTGTTTTGTGACAGCCATGGAAAACTGACTGAACCAATGCATCACTAGGGCCTTTTTTTTATTATTCCTGCCTCTCTTTCTTGCCTTATGACTCAAGTGATAGAGTACTTGCTGTTCTTATTCTTGTGAATTAGAGAGGCTATTTTAGTTAATCCTCTAACAGGTTTAGTTCACTTTTGAGGTATACTAATTGTCCCTTTAACTATATGTATTTCCTATGTGCTCAACACCTCACATTCTAACGCTATAACAGCATATACAAATATATTTTGTTTGCTTTCTTGATTTTATCTGAATATATATCATACTTATTTATACTTTTATGCATCAAATAATTAACTCTTTCTACAGAAATGTAAGCTCTTTTGATATTTCTCCTATATTCACTGTGTTAAAACATCTATAAGCTTTACCTTCCATTATGATACTGTAGAAGATAAAACAGCAGGAAATAGTGGCGAACACCCTCCCTTTTTATTTGGTGTTTTGGAAAAGTTTGGAAAAATTAAAAATAATTTTTGAAAATTGCTTCTTACAATTTTTCATATATAATCCATTAAATGCTGATCAGGTAAATAAATTTACACCCAGTTGAATAATTTTCATTGCAGCCATACTTGAAGATCTTAATATTGAGATTCTACCCTATTATAGTTTCTTCATATTTTTATCATCATATTATTTTTCTTTGAATAATTATATCATTTATAAAAATTGAATAAAGCATACAGATTGATCTGTTTTGAATCAGTTTTCCATCAGCACATGTTTCATACAAGGAAGTCATTACTTGATGTAAAGTTTATGAAATATCCAACTGATATTAAATAAGACTCTAAGTTAAAAAGTTCGAGAAAAAGTCACTTGTAGGAGCTCATAAGTCATCCAAGTGAAAGCACAAAGAATCTGAAAATAAATCAATACATATGGAATAAAACTATCCTTACCTAAGAAAGAAAAGGGGGGAACAATAAATGCTAAATATTCCCCACTGGTTTATAAACCCATCATGATACCCATGACAATATTAATCCTAATTATTTGCACTGAAGCATTTATATATGTATAGCTACATTTTTATTCACAATATATTTCTGTTTTTAAGCTACTTAAGTATCTAAGTAAGTGCTTATACAAAAATTGTAATAATCGTGCTAAGTTGTTTAATTTTATTAGCATGACCAATAATTCAAGATTTTGTAAAAAATAGGAATCTCTTAATTACAGCAGGCTCCAGTAGAAACACTTGATGTGGGGTAACCTTTGTTCTCGAATTAATTGTGATACCTAACCAGTACACTGGACTATTTTTAAAAGCTATTATAATAAATAAATGTAAGATGTGACTGTGCAATATGAAACATCTCAATCTATTCGTTTCATAGGCAATTAAATATTTTCTTGTTTTGTCACTAATTTAATTTGCTTACTTTACTTGTTTATTTTCCTCTAATCCAAGATTAGTCTTTAAAACAAGAGAAATACACTGAAGCTTTAAGTGGATGATTTACACACTATGATGATTAAAAAAAACTCAAACATTTTGAGATGTTACCTCAGCTACACAGCTGAGATGCTTCATGTGAGTGTAAACTAATTCGTTGGTGTAAAATTGGGTTGATGCCATCTTTAAGGGTTATTTGAACACATTAGAGAATGTAAAATGAAAGCAAAACTTCAGAAAAAAATCTCTGAAAAAGGAAACATTGCGTTCGATAAATGAAATATAGTTTCGTTTTTCCTTCACGAGAAAAACAAAATACAAGCTTTAATGCAATTCACCAACACCCCTAAATTGAGTTTGAAGCCCAGCATCTGTTCCTTGGATGACTGTGGGCTTACCACCCAGGGTGTTAAGAGACTAGCATGAACTGACTAGTTTCTCTTTGTTCTGATCTCTATTTATCTCCTCAGGCCCTATTCTCTCCTCCTCCTGCAAAAGACTGAAATTAAGTAATGCTGCATGCACTCTCTAATTTTAGTCCTAGCATTCTTCTCAGGATGGTGGGGTGGAGAGGCTGTATTGTGACAAGCATTTCACCCTCTTTCTCAACCTAAGAATGATAATTTCAGTGTCGTTTATAATAGATATGGGAGGTTAAAAATGTCTCGTCTTAGCAGCTGTAAAATTGTTATCATAAAATAACATGATTTTAGCCATTTCATTTCAGTGCCATAGAATCAAGAGGAGGAGTTATTTTGATTAGAGAAAAAAAATTCTGTGAACTTCTGTTCAGCTGATAATAAGTTTTTCAGGTTATGGCTATAGTTTTTAAGAGAAATTTAATTTTACAATATTATTTATATTTCTGATGTATAAGTTTATCATGCAAACTTGATGTTCAAAGATATTTTTATTGAGTGAAATTATAAAAAGCTTCAGTGATTTTTATATACTAAATCTCTCAATTCCAAAATCTGCAGCCTCCATATGTTGAGATTTATACTTCCAATTCATGTAGTTGGGGAGCATTATTTGTGAAGCTTGTCTTTGATATAATTCTGACTTTTAGGTAGGTATAAAACTATTTACATGCTGCTGCTGATGGTTTGTTTCCTTTTCACCTAGTCACAGACTACTTATTATTTTTACCAATACTCTATGAAGTCATGGTGATATATAAAAGCATCTGAGTTGACTGAGTGACGTATGAAAATGTCAGTATATTGAAATGATAAAGGAGATCTGAAAGGATATGGGGGGAGCACTGGCTGTGTTCATACATTGATCTAAGTAGTTTAATTTGCTCCCAAGTTTAATTCGGTTATCCCACAAATATAGTTTGTACGGTATGACAAGTTAAGCTCTTGGGCTTTACTTGTAACAGTGGTTGACACCGCCCTAGAGAACCTAGAGTACACAAGGCAGCACACATAGTTAAATGAAAAATTCAAGTATCATATATGCTATAACAAGGATCCCCAATATTTAAAAAAAAAGCATGTAGAGGAATAGTGCCTTGCATAGGTGGGGAAAATGATCAGCGTGTTTCTGGAGGAAGAGACATTGATGTTGAACTTGTGGGGAGCCACAGAAGATTGCTTCAAAGCCTGGGATGTTTGAGGACCAGTAAGGACACGAACCCTCTGTTTATCCCGGGCACACATCAGGATACACTTATTTAAGAATGCCAGCATAGACAACTACTCATGCACTACGCAGTTATGACAGTGCAAGTACGTAACCTTAATAACAGCCAATGTATACAGGGAGGCATAATAAAGACTGCTGTTGTTGTCGCTGGTGTCTCGTGCTTTCTTTCCCTGGGGTCCTCACCATGAAAATATCCCTCAGCCCCCATCCCAACAGAGCTTTGTTTAAATTAAGAGGTGAGGAAGGTCTAGAAAGAAGATATATAAAGAGCATGATGGAAAAAAAAAAAAAAAGAGCATGATGCACTCGCCAAAAGGGAAGAGATTCTGTGGAAAGGGACCTATTTTGATGATGCTAGGAGACACAGAGGCAAAGAGCTCTCTATACAGTATCCGACTGTGCTAGCAGGGGCCACTCTAACTGGGCGGTGATCTGAGGTGGAACTTGGCTGACTGGCCAACAGGCATGCTGCAGAAGTCCTTAACTATAGGCATGCCTTTTTGCTACTTCATTGGAGCATTTGCCCTCTAATGTTTTGTAAATTTGCTTCCACTTCTGGGGTAAAAAATATCATACGCCCCAAGCAACTTGTCAGTATGTCTTACAAGATTATCCTCCTTCCAATTTCCATCTCACTAAGAGCTTTTTGCTTGGCCTAATTTACTTCTTTAGTCTGCAACTGAAAGGGAAATTTTGAACTTTCATAGACTTTTTAGTGGTAGCCCAGATTAGACTAGTGTTTACATCATAAATCATTTGCAACTGCTAAGAAATTGGGTAGCTTGTAGAAGTAAGCAACATATCAGATTTGTATGGATTCATTCTCAGCTACAAAGGTTGACCTCTTCTCTGAGAATAAATAAGTCTAGAAATCTAATGTACAGTGGGAACTCAGAAGCCTGAGTTATGAAGGGTTTCTTGTCCTTCAATTTTCCCTTTGCCCTTCTGCCTATTCCTACTACTACTCTCGTGTGATCATCAATAAACACAGTTACTTAATGCTTACAGTTTACTACGAGGTATACACTTGGCAATTCTCTCCTTGATGTACACAATTACCATAACTATTTTTGGCCCAGTTGACTGTAACACCCTCACTAGAAGCAGGGTTGGGTGAGTGGATGAAGATGAAGAAGAAGCAAACAGTGGGAAAAAAATAGATACGTTAAGTTGTCTACATGGCATAATCATTTCACAATTGATATATATATACCAAATATTGGCATATATAAAATTTTTAGAAATTTGTATTTTCTTGGAGGTTTTTTCAATTGGTTATAAAAGGATTTGTCCAGATGAAATGCTAAACCTATGGAATATGATGGTGTTTGCAGACACCAAGTTTTAAGAGAGTCTGAAGAAATTCAAATAGAAAAAAATTTTCATTGACTGAAGGGAACGTTCAAGATAGAAAATGCAAAAGGATGAAATATTCAATAGAAAATATATTTTCTATGTGCAGCGTTTAAATAATAAAAAACAAAAACAATGTAAATCATTATTTGCCTCAGAGAAATGTTAATTTTATAAGCTAAAATGTTAATTTCACAACATAAATTACCTTAGCCTTTTTCCTTTGGAAAATTCATGGCTAAAATAATCCATTAAAATTGAATAAGGTAAATAAAAGCATAATTGGCACTTAAACAAAAGGAAACAAAACTTACTTTACTGTATAGCTAATAGTAACTCTGCTGAAATATAGCCATATGTTTCAAATTGAAAACTTCATTCTACATTGTTACCAAGTATAACAAAGAGTGATCTTGGATATCCTGTTCCAAAACTGGTTCTTCCATAAAAATATTTATCAGAGATATTTTTATCATTAAGACATTTTGATTTTCTACTGATGGTTTTATTGAGGGTTTCCTGGTTTTGTTTTGATTTCATGGATTTTTGAAAATAAATCATTACAAATTCCATGTTTTAAAAATATTTCTCTCATTTACATGCCATGTTCCTAAGGACTTGCAGGTTACCCAAAATACATGAGTATTACATTTATTGTTCCATTTAGTTGTAGATTTTTTAAATTTAAACTATTAAATGGAGAAAGTAAATGATTTTTTCAACACAATGTATGAGGAAGTTCTATAGAGAATAAGCATAATTCTGAATTCTCTGAAGAAAAACATGATTAAACATAAGTAATAAATGATACATTCCTGCATGCAGATCCAGCGACATATTACTTGTTAGACAATACAGAACGTCACAGAGTAATCAATGGAGCTTACACTAGATTATAAATTTCAGTGGAAAAAGAATGTTTGTCTTTTGTATACTAAAGTATAATAAGTGCCTATTGAAGTATGCAGTATACAGTAAATGTTCATTAAATGTTTTTTTGATGAATGAATGATTGAAAAGAAGGAAAGAAAATTTGAAATCTAATGTAGACACTTTATAAACACTTCAATATACTATATTAATACATCCTTATACACTCCTCATGGAGGAAGTACTACAATTATCTTTTAACAAAAGAAAAACTGAGTTTCAAATAGTTTAACTACTTCAAGGCTTAGTTTAACTACTTCAAGGATTCACAGCTGTTAACCAGCAGATGTGACGTCAAAATACACTAAATAAGTTGCCCAAACAATACACCATCACTAGCCAGTTATATAGCTCAGAGGCACAAGCACCTGCCTGGCAAGCACAAGGTCCTGAGTTCGATTCCCGGTACAAAAAAAAGAAAAAAAATACACGAGCAACAAATCTGACTACTTATACAATAAGTAGATACAAGATAAATATTGAAGGTGTCCACAGTGGCGTCCATTGTGAAGAACCAATTACCAAAGGAGCAAAGGAGATCAATTACTTTGCATAGCAGATATCACAGTTCTAATTATCTAGCAAGAATTCCTACCCGAAGGAGCCATCAGGAGACAGATCATTAAGATTACCTGATTTTTTGCTCAATTTTTTTGTTTTTGCTCATTTTTACTTTATGAAAAAAGCTTTCATAACCAAACAATAAGAGGATAACAATAGTTATTGCACTGTGTATGTTTATCTTTAAAGTAGTTACTCAGCGTAAACCATAAACCAAATTGGTTCATTGAGATTACCTGTTGACAAGTATGTTTATATTGCCAGATCAGCAGTAACAGCTATTACTTTGTGGTCATTATATTACTTTTCTATAGCTACTATGATGTATTACAAATACATATTAGTTCATTATCTTGTAGTTCTGAAGACAAAGAAAAATCCAATGCAGATCTCACCAGATTAAAAATGAAAAAGGCTGCGGATGTAGTTCAGTGCTTGGTACATACAAGGCCATGGGTTTGATCCCCAGTACTAAAAATCAATCAATCAATCAATCAATCAAAAATAAAAAAGATGCCAGGGTTGCATTACTTTCTGGGGCCCTTGCTTTCCTTACTAACTGAATTGTCAGCAGAATTTAGCTCCACCAGGAAGTCGCCATTACTTTGTGGCTATCAGCGAAGAATCTCCCTTTGATTCCAGACACCTTCCCTGATTTTCGCACACTCCAATATTTCAGAACCTGCCATGGGGAATTGAGTCCTTCACACTGTCAGCTCTCACCACCTGTTTTACCTTTCTCTTCCACTTTTAAGTATTCTTATGATTAAATTGGGCCTACACAGCATAATCTCCACATCTCTGTCCTGAATCTTAATCATATCTACAAATGGCCTTTTATTCATGTAATGCAACACAGTCGTAGGTTTTGAGGATCATGCCATTGAAATTTTTAGGCCATTATCTTGTGGGAACAAAATGCTGACATATAGTTTCCTGAATATTTTATAGGAAGGTAGTTTGTGGTTTTTGTGCTATATTTTTAACCAAAAGATAAAATAATTCATTTCCAAGGAACCTAGATGGATTTTCAGTGATCTTTTAAGTTATTTTTTTTTTTTTTGGTTTTTCTCCGGTACCGGGAACCGAACTCACGACCTTGCGCTTGCCAGGCAGGCGCTTTTGCTGCTGAGCTAAATCCCCAGCCCCTCTTTTAAGTTATAAATACCAATTTCTTACAATGTAAACCAAAATTCAGAACTTAGGTAGTAGGTCTGCTTAAGAAAAAAATGCACTCTTTTACCTATTAAATCATTTTTCTTCTTTAAATATCATCCTATTCTTTATGCCTAAAACTCATTTTATCACTGACTTTAGATTGAAATCTGAATCTGTAGGTGATTTTCTCTTTGTGCAGACTTTGAAAGTCGTTTCTTGGCGGTTACTGAGTAATGACCAGGTTTGACATGTGGAAAATAGAACTGGACTTGTTCCCATAACTGCATACCCCAAACTAGTTAACTACTGCCCATATATCAGCTTGAGTTTTGAGAAAAATAAGGAAAAGCCTCCTACTAGCCTGTTTTGAAACTCTGTTTTATTATTATTTTAATTTTTTTTCTTTTGAAAATAAAAAGTAAAGAAAGGGAATTAAAGGAAAAGAAGAAAGAAAATATGAAAAGGATGCTTTAAAATGTATTATACTTGATGTAAGATCAGGATTATATAATAAAAATAGTAAGAAAATAAATCTTGTTTGACTGCCTACTCAAACACTTAAAATAAAATAATAAAAAAATTCTTTGGATGTCTGACTGAGACCGAAAGCTGGTGATAATGGATAACAAAAGCTCAACTATTCTAAAAGGATACCCTAAATAGATCAAATAAAAATATAAAGAGGGTCACATCATCCAAGATTAACACAAAGGAAAACTGAAAATTCATTAAAAAGGCTTTTGTTTACAGGAAAAATTTCCCAGGACTCGGAAATACTATGGCATTTCCTTCCATTCTTCTGTCCAAGTTTTAGATTCCCAAAAGACTTTACTCATGGAAATTTGAGTCATTCCTTCTGCGTTCTTACTGAACTGCAGAATTTGGTATGTTCCCTCTTTAGCATTCCTGAAGCAGAGCACTAGAAAGCTCTTGAACAAAATTGATATGCTCCAAAATATCTGTGCAAATCCATGAAGACGCTTGAAAAATTGTGACAGCAAGAGGCCGTCCTGTGATGGGAGGTGCCATTAAGCCAATATTTCTCATAATTTCTAAAGATCATTTGAGCTTTTTGGATGGCCAAAGGAATATCTGTAATTCATGAGGCTAACCCTTTTATGCTGTGGCTTAACAGAATGAGAATTTCCTTCTTATTTTGGTAGTCTTGTGGATCAGGCATCCAGGTGGTGTTCTCTGTCCTGAAACTCTGGCATCTAAATGCATGGCTTTCTAAATGATCATCTAGGGTAAGAGTGGGATGAGGTGCAACATCATTTGCTGATTTAGGTCATGTTTGATTTGGGGACCTTTTGCATCTCCACTCATTCAGGCAGAGAAATAAAAGAGGGGGCTACTTTTGAAGTGGGATAAAAATATGGTACTTTACAAGATGGTAGGAGATCACCAATGGTTCTTATATTGCATATTGTTGTTTTCAAATTAGTTGTTCAGATCAAGAAATATAAGCATGCAAAATTCATCAACAAAATAGCATTAACTGTTCCTTTCAATAAGGCAGTAGACATCAGCAGTGCAGTTATCTCAGGTAGCCTTCTATACACATATACCTACCTTCTTGTTTAGTGAAGCTCTGTATTGTTTCTAATGTTATTTTTTTACTATTTTTTATTCTCTGTAATGGTTTGATCAATCTTGCACTCGTACATCTGGTAATGTGAGCAACATTCTTAAGATAACAATAGGTAATATAACAAGCACTATTAACACTGATCATTATGTTTTGAAACCCTGTATTGTTTTCATTGTTTTTGTGTTGTTTCATTTTTTTCTGCATTGCTGTTATTTTGTTATATTTCATTTTCTCTAAAGTAAAAAATACTGTACCTTGAAAAAATGTATAAAATGTGACACTTTCCTTGAGCCAATCCTACCATCTAAATATTGAATGCAAGGTTACAATTAAGAGATCAACCAATACATTGAAGGTATATGTAAGTTTCTTGATAAAAATTTTTATCTTCATTCTGCTAGAGCCTGTTTCCAACCGGCAGAGTTTTTCATGATGACTCAAGTGAGTCACTTTATCAAGCAGTACTTTGGTTAGTACTCAACAAATATTTTGTGTGTCTAACTTGTCCTTCTTTTCTTTGCAGTTAGTTTGGACCAGTTTGTGGCTGGTTATGACAAGGGAACTGTGAATAGACATGATTTGTGCCACTTCTCTGATGAGGTAAATGACTTCTGGTATGTATACATATATATACATACATGCACACACATATATATGTGTAATTTTATGCACATATATGTGTAATTTTAAATCATGTGTAATTAATTTACTATGGTTTCCAGATATTCTACTGCTATTTCCCTTGCATATACTATTTACAGTAATATGGGAATCATATGAAGCCCAGATGTGAGCAAATGCAACTTTAAGTAAGATTATATAAACATCCAGACTATGAATATTTTAATCTATATAACTGAAGGTAGCAAAACACCTATCAATTCCTAGTTCACGATTGTGAACTGAGAACATTTGTGACCTTACCTTCCTTCAGAGCACTAATATAATTGAAGAAAACACATGAATTTTATACTGTTTTTCAGGAAAAATAGAAAATGCCACTAAAATACGTTTTCATCAGTTTTTTGTTTTTTGCCTTTTTTGAGACAGGGTTTCACTATGCAGTTCAGGTTAGCTTGAACTTGCTTTGTAGCCCAAGGTGGCCTTGAACTCACAGTGATCCTCCTGCCTCAGCCTCCCGAGTGCCAGGACTACAAGTATGTGCCACCATGCCTGGCTTATAATACTTTTCAAAGATATTTCTGGCAAACAGAAAGACATGAGAATAGATTGGTAAGGGAAGAGTAACAGAAATTTAGCTGAAGATGAGGATCTTCCCACAACATTTTTGGAGACTTTTCAAAATAATGATATATTGCTATATATCATAATG
This sequence comes from Chinchilla lanigera, assembly GCF_000276665.1. Lineage (NCBI taxonomy): Eukaryota > Metazoa > Chordata > Mammalia > Rodentia > Chinchillidae > Chinchilla > Chinchilla lanigera. The sequence goes on from NW_004955598.1 coordinate 673,802, forward strand.
TACCTAAAACAAAACCTGTTTTGTTGTTATTCTCATAGTTTTTTTCATTGTTCTATGGTCTGACTGGCTCAGTTGTTCAGTTTGTCTACTCAATGGGATTCCAAGTGGGCTGCAATCATCCAGAGGCCTAAGAGTTGCAGAATATTCTAGGTGCCTCATTCATATGTCTGGCACACTGATAAGGACAGCTGAAATGCTGAGCAAAGAATACCAAGATGACTAGTGCCTTTCCCTTTCTATTTAGTCTTAAAGGTCTCTCTGCCTCACCGCTTCTCCATGTTACCTTTGCAAAATATGTCTCCGAATTTCTGGGGCTACAAAAGCAAATGTTGTCAAGGTCTCTTCAACTTTAGGAAGCATCCCTTGACTGCATTTTGTTGGAGCAATTGAGCTATAGAGCAGCCTAGGTTCATTGTGGAAGGGACTACAAACAATTGTAACAGGAGACCTGGTACATCAAAGGCTGTCTGAGATTGTTAAGCATGGTTACTCATCTCAGCAACTCAGTAAGGATTGCCACTCTGAAGAGCAAAGATACTGTCCACTCCTTTCCTAAGTAGACAGCTACAGGAAAATATGTTCTTGATCCAAGGCCTCAGAGCTTGTGCAGTATGTACAGTCGTTCCTCAAGGAGACTCTACTCATGATACACAGCTCTTGAGAGAAGTTACGATGATATAAATTTTCCACACTTTATGATGATATAAATTTTCCATATAATATGGAAGCATTGGATGTCAGCATTTCACAAAAGACTATATTGTAGTGGGAAAGTTTAAGTGTAGGGGTGTGGAATCAGTGTAAAAACTAGTCTGTATCGATAAAAAATGAAGAAATGCTTCTTCATAACAATAGAGAAGTACAGTATAGGTGCCTTAACTAATTTCTTCCAGCTATGTATACAGAAAATAAAAGTAGCTCACAAGAAAGTAATGAAAAAAAAGTGCTATGGAAAAAAAGATTAAAAACCTCAACTACATGCGTATGCATGGCACAAACATACATACAAATATATATATATAAAATCAAAGTTTAACCAAAATTTAGTTAAAATATTAAAATGATTTAATATGAAAGTATTTTAATTGGGGCTGGGGATTTAGCTCAGCGGCAAAGCTCCTGCATGGCAAGCGCAAGGTC
>NW_004955598.1:675052-679150 GCF_000276665.1 Chinchilla lanigera
AATTAATAAATATTGTTTTTGAGATTAAAAAAAGTAGTTCAGCAAAGTGATTAATAGCCAAACAATGATAAGTACTAGAGTTCTACACTACAAAACTGTATAAATTATGGGATTGTAAGGGTAAACAAACATAAAGGAAATATTGAATAGAAGTTCATCGAAATGAATAATCTGCACAGAAGACATGTAAGAAGATTTCTAAAAGACAAGAGCACCAGTAATGGAGGGGAGAGAATCATCAATTAAGAAAAATATCATATTAGACAATATTTTATTTTAAATTACAATAGCAATTTCTTTTTAAAAAGATATTTCTAGCAAGTAGTCTTTGGATTTGTCATTTGAGCTGTATTTGTTGTTATTGTTGGTTTTGGGGTTTTTTTTGTGGGGTTATTTTTGCCTTCCAGTCCTGGAGATTGAACCTAGAGTTTTGCATGTGCTAAGCAAGCATGCTACCACTGAGCTATAGCCCCCAGAAACGCTTCTGTTTTGTATTTAAAGACAGGGACTCAATAAGGTGCCCAGGCTGGCCTCAAGCTTGCAATCTTCCTGCCTCTGTCTCCTGAGTAGTTGGCATCATTGTGTGTACCACCATGCCCAGATGAGCACTCTCATTTAACTAATAGGCATTTAATGACCTAGCACTAGCTGCAAACACTATAGGCATAATCATTTATTCACTTTTTGTTCTCAGGACTTCCCTGAACAAAGCCTGAAATCCCTGTTACTTCTGTGATACCTGGTTCCCTGTGGCAAAGTTGTATCACTAGTCAGTATGTTAATCATTCTTAAGCCATTCATAATACTAGCTAACGTGTTCTAGGTTTCACCTGTATGCCAGGCACTGTTCCAGATACTTAAGCATAGTGCCTCCTTTAATCATCAAAAAAATCCTTGGTAGTAAGCAAGGGAGAGTCCAGATTTTATGAGGCCAATACAAAGTACTCCTCATAAAAATTAGAAATGCAAAATCTGGTAGAAAAGCAAGTATACATTTGAATGGGAGAAGAAGGCACCATGACAAATTAACTGTGTGCTGGATTTTGTCATTTTTTTTTAGGAAACTTTGGTTCATTTTTCAGAAATGACTTTTAGAACGTGCTTCCAGTTAGCCCTGATTTCTTTCCTCATTTGTGAAAAAACAGCCTCACATGTGTGGAGCCTAAAATTTAAGCTCTATTGGCCTCATGGCTAATTAACGTTTGGAGAAAAGTACTTTTACACCCATAAGGAAATAGAAGCACAGACCTCAGCTGTTATTAAGTATCTGAGCCAGGATTCAAATCCAGCCTCTGTTTCAAAAATCTGCACTTTTGGCCCCTGCGTTTTATTTAGTAATCACTGCAATCTTCCCTAAAGGATATTATAAAGAAATACTATAAAGGAGAAAAAGATAAGTTTGTATATTGCCTGATTAAAATATCTTTTATTAATCATATCTTTTTGCTTTTATATTATTGAATTATTCCTCTCCACTGATCAAAACATTATTAACTTGTCCTTTTTAGTCCTAAATATAACAAAAGGGAAATGTGCTTGCTTTTCCCAATAGACTCATGAATTCTACCCCGAGCAATGAGCACATCCTGAATATTTTATCAAATGTTCCTAACACGGACCTTCACTCTGGGCTGTTCATTACTCTTATTCAAGTTAACAAATTGACTCTGGAAGTCATAATCATTAAGATCATTGAGGATTCCAACAGACAGGACAGTACTTGAATGAAGTCATGTGAAATTAATCTGGCCCCACATTTAATTGGGAATACCCTTTGCAGTCTTCATTATTAAAGCTTCCACCTCAGTGCAAACAAAAGAATAGGAATGGCCATTAAGGACAAATCTGGCAGATATAAAAATAACATTTCATTGAATACCATTTACATAACCATAGTTTTTTGCTGGGTTTAATGATTTTAACCTAAAGAAAAATACAACATACCTATTCCAATTTTACATAAGGAAAAATATGGAGACCAGAAGAAAACATGGAGTCAAAGTGTAATTTTCTTAACAAATAAAGATGGGAACCACTGTCACGTTCTGAATAGATGTGTGACATCTGCAAGCAAGTATTAAATGAAACACCTGGGCTATTGTGCTGCGTATAAATATTAAGGGTCCACAGTTTGAAAAAGTTAGGTTCATTTAATGGATAGCAAATTCTGGCCAAAGAGTCAGGTTATCTAGATGAGAGATAAGTGTAATTTGGTATCTGTACATATAGTAAGGAGAGGTGGAATTTGAAACTAGAATGAGTAGGATTTGGTGGAATACAGTATAGAGGAATGTGAGACAAAATAAAGTCGACCCTTCCTTTTAAGTTGTATAAAACTAAAAGGAAAGGCTGTTGCCTACTGTCATGGGAAGCCTACCACAGGTTGGATGGGAGAGACAGGGAAATTTTATTGAGTTAATGTTATTTTGATTTGGGGGACATAGAGAAAGTGGGGATGGGGCTCTCATGGAGATCACGGGTCTCTGGGATCTTTCTTACTGCCATTTGCTATGATGTGAAGTCTGAATCCAAACCAATTCACATGTTGAAATCCTAACTCTCCAGAAGATGATATTAGTAGGTAGAGTCTTTGAGAAGTTGACTAGTGATGAGAAAGGAGTCCACATGAATGAGCTCTGTGCCTTTTAAAAAGAAGACCCACTTGAGGACACAGTAAGAAAACACCACCCATGATTAATGGGCCTTCACCAGATACTGAATTTTCCAGGGCCTTCATCTTAGAGTTCATTTCCTCCAGAACTCTGAGAAATAAATTTCTGTTTCTTGTGTGCCATTTAGTTTAGGACATTTTTTTTTTCTTGCAGCCAGAACAGAATAAGACACAGTCATAGTGTGATGGTAGGAGGGAGGTAGTGTTACCAGGAGCCCCCTGACAATTGTGTGACTGCTGTGTGACTGTATCTCTGCTGTTGAATTAGTAGAAACTTGGAATGGGAAGGGCATGTTACTGGGACCATTGGGAGTTTTGTACGCTTTCAATAACCAGACATAATTTCACATTACTTCTTTTACTGAATGAAGAAAATAAAAAAAATTCTAAATTTTGGAAACTCACTGTCTATATATCTATGTGTATATCTATATCTATCTATATAAACATATTCATTACTGAATTATTTTTGTATCCCAAAGAGCCAAAATTTTATATATACACATACACACACATATACATATATATACATATTCACATATATACCTGTAGCTATACATACATATATACAGTGATACTTCGGTTGTTGAATGGTGCCAAACTTGAAGTTTCCACTACTGGAACACCAAAGTTTGCAAAAGAATCTGCTTGGTGTTTGTAACTTTCCTCCATAGTCAACCCAAACGTCCGACTTGATAAAACCTGTAGGGGCTAAGAGTGTCATTCACGGCATTTCCGAGTAGACGCAAAGGGGTAATGCTCCGGGCTAAGCACTGCTTTCACCCAGACAGCATATAGTGCTTGTGTTAGTGCTTTGAAAAGTTTGTCATTCTGCTTTTTTTGCACTTTACTTGTGGAACATATCATAGCCATAGCTCCAAAGTCAGTGACTGCAACAGTAACACTAAGAGGAAAACTGTGAGAACCACAAGAGATAGAAAGAAATCATTGCTAAATGTGATAAAGTCCTGTAAAAACGAATCGTTTTATTTTAAAAATTAAAAAACTAACAAAACAGCAATGAAGACAAAATCAAAACAACACAAAAATGATACATGACTGCAAAACAAAATGCTAGAAATTAACAAGGGTTGCTATAGTATATGCTGTTATCTTCAACGAAGTTTCTCAGTCCACCAGACATAAGAATGTAAGATTGGGGGCTGGGGATTTAGCTCAGCGGCTAAAGCGCCTGCCTGGCAAGCGCAAAGTCGTGAGTTCGGTTCCCGGTACCGGAGAAAAACAAAAACAAAAACAAACAAAGAATGTAAGATTGTTAGAACAATCAAAGACAGTAACAAGTAATAAAAGAAAACATTGGAAAAGATGCAGAGCTTCACATACAAGGTGCTGGAATTCAACAATGGTTCTTACACGGCATATTGTTGTTTCGGGATCAGTCATTCTGATTAACAGATTCAAGAGTG
>NW_004955598.1:679290-697272 GCF_000276665.1 Chinchilla lanigera
CAGTAAAAATGATACAAAATTTCAAAACATGGTGATAGGATAATGACAATGGTTGTTATATTACATAGTGTCATCTTCAAAATGGTTGCACATATAACCAGATATAGGCATGCAAGACTGATCAAACAATTACCCATTAACATTTCCTTTCAATAAAACAACAGATATTAGTAGTACAACTATCCTAGCTGTCCTTTGTATACATATACCTATTTTTCCCTCTTCCTTCTTTCTTTTTCCTCTCCCCTCCTTCACCTCAGTTGGTCCTTCCTATTTGAGCAGTTTGTTTTTCCCTTTCACAATATCTATTTTACCTTTCAGATTTTATTTTCTCTTTCCAGTTCTTATAGTAGGGAAGAAATATGATTTTTACAAATGTGAAACTGATTTATTTCACTTATATGTATGGTCTCTAGCTGCATCTATTTACCTATAAAAGACTTTAGTTTATCTTTCTACAGCCAAGTAATACTCCATTTTATAAAAATACCACATCTTTTTTATCCTTTCCTCAGCTGATGGACATTTGGGTTGTTTCCAAGATTTAGCTATTACAAATTGCGCTGCTGTAAACATGGGTGCACATGTATCACTGTGGTATGTTTTCATTTCTTCTGCAAAAATACCCAGGAGGGGGATAGCTGAGTTGAATTGGACATCTAATATGTAAATATAAACTTATAAGTGTATTTTTGGCCTTAGAACCAATTATTTGGTTTTCCATTATTTTTTAGTGGAAGAATATTTTCAGTTCTCAAAATGTTTGGTATTGAAAAATGAAGTTGGAATGAATTGAGTTTGACAACTGCAGTATCCCTGTACATATAATTTGGTTGGAATGTGATTCAGATGTAAATGCATGCATATCATTAAAATGAGTCAAGGTCAGAATACAGTGTAGGATAAATCAGACTTTAATAAGTTTTATGAGCATTCTATCTGCTCCTTTCTGGAACACAGGTCAGAATGTTTTAGGGAGATGTTTAATAAATGATTAAATGACATTGCTGTTGCCCTATTTCTCTCTTTAGGAACAGGAATGTATATCTTCTGCTATTGTACGTAAGGAGTGTTTAACCTTTTAGTTGATTTATACAGGGGCTCACAACTAAGAGTTTACCTGGAAGCTCAGAGGAAACTTTGAACTTGGATATTTTAGCAGTGCTTGAACTTATTGTCTCCACTGCAGCTGCTTGAATCTGTCCTTGTAGTACAGTAATAGCCATAGAAAATGCAGTAAAATGGGCCTAGATGTGTTCCAATAAAATATTACTTACAAAAACAGTGGCAATCCAAACACAGGTTGTGGACCACAGTTTGCCATCTACTACTTTACATTAATTTTTGACATGCCTGTCTATCTCTTCTATTAATTTTACTTGATAGCAAGCATGATTTCAACTTTATATTTTTCATCCCCAGCATATATTACACCATCTAGAGACAGTAGACATGCAATAAATATTAAACATGATATTGATTTCTCATGAGAAAAATTTTAAAATGATTTTATTTATTACTATGACTCATTATATAAGAATGTTTCTGATGAACTCTACACAAACTTTAAGCCCTATGAAGAAATACAACTAAAATTTACTTTTTTCTAAGTATTTTGCAATGACACTCGATGTGATATTTTTATTTTAAAATGATAATTTGATTGTAAAAAATTAGAAAGGCAGAGTTTTTCAATGTGTTTATCAATAAGAAGAGCAATCCAACACACTAGTTTAATTAATTTTTTTCAAGAATGGATATTTAGTTGAATCCCTGTAACCTCAGCTTGTAATTCCAGCACTCTGGGAGGATGAGACAGGAAGATAGCAGCTTTAAGCCTAGTCTGGTCAATTCAGTAAGACCATGTCTCAAAATAAATAAAAACTAAATAAAGGACTAGGGATATAGCTCAATGAGAAGTCCCTGGATTCAATGTCTGCTATACAAGTAAATAAAAGAAGAATGAGCATATATCCATTGGGATGCTAGGACTGGTTCATCATAGGTGACTGCGTACATCTCTTCCTTATTCTATGTTCAGTGATATAATATTGGTGGCTTAAAATTGTCCATCAGGTGAGCATTTACCCATAGAACTCTGTAAACGTGTCTTCATTTTTTAAGTTACCACTATATCACTGATAGAGCTGCATGTCATCCCAATATTGACCAATGAGATGCAAAGAACCTTATGAAACTGTTCTCTTATTGTTGAGACAGAAGTAAATAAGCAAAACAAAAGCATTACTTTCATTTGTGTCCTCTGGATATAAACACACGCACACACGCACGCACGCATGCACGCAGGCACCTGTTTTCATAGTCGCTAACAGAAATCCTCTGCTTTGAAAAATAAATGAAAATAAAGCTGGAACATAGGAAATTTCAGAGAGATGGAGCTGCAGTCCTTTTTGAGCTCAGCCTAAAACTTTTTTCAAGTCTGAGCTCCCAGAGACATGAATTCTTTATTGTGGAGTTCATCTGAGAAGGATTTAACTACTTGTTAACTGATCTATGTCAAAATATTGAACTGTATTCCTTCCTGCCTGCCTTAATGTTTGTTTCTATAGCCTATGCCTCCTCAGTTCCTTTGATCTGTTTGATTTGCCATAGCATTAAGTTCTTCCATAATCTTGCTTTGTTGGGGTTACTAGAAAAAATTATAATGTTTAGGACTAGCATTTATAGCACAAAATAAACTAGTCCTTGTCATGTTTGTATTATATACTTCTCTTAGTTTAAAAAGTGTATTGGTCAGCTATGCCCACAATGGTGGTGTTTAGCACTACCCAAATGGTGACTTAAGGTATACATCACTTAACCTTCTCAGCTGTAGTTAGTCTATTTAGGTTAAGCTCACCTGGGTTTGGATATGGTCTGCCTGTTTCTCATTGTTTACCAAGCAAGAACCAGTTCAAGGTATGGCTGCCATGTAGGGAACATAAGCTGCTTCCTAGATTTAGCTATTATGAATTGTTCTGCTGTGAACAAGGGTATGCTTGTATAACTGTAATATGATGTCTTTAACTCTTTCGGGAAGACACCTGGAAGGGGAATAGCCGGGCCAAATAGAATTTCTATTTTCATATTTGTGAGAAATCTCCATACTGATTTCCAAAGCAGTTGTACTAGTCTACACTCAGACCAACAGTGTGAAACCCCCCTCTCACCCCCACCTCACAGCTTTGCTGGCATTTTTTTATTATTTGATGTCTTGATGATGGCCATTTTCCACACAAGAAATGTAAGCATTATGCACTGTAAATGTGTACCAAAAAATAGAAGGGGATAAAGAGATGGGTCAAGGAGGGAAGAAGGGAAGGGAAATGGAATGAAAGAAAAGAATTAAGATAAGTTATGTACATCTAATAACTCCACACAAGAAATGTAAACATTAAGTACTACAAATATGTACTAATGAAATCATAAAAAATAATAAAACATGCTAAAAATAGCAAAGGGAAATAAACGCAAGGAGAGGGGGTGTATAAATACTCAGGGCCTCTTAAAACCCTGGCTCAGCGCTAGCATACGACCACTTCTATCCACACATCACTGACCCAGGTAAATTACATGATTAAGTAAAGCACCAATGAGTGGTTAAGTGTAGTCTACTGTTAGAGCAAGAGGGTGCCAAGTCACATGGCACAGTAGGAAAATACAAGATGAAGAAGGGTCTAATAATATACTACTGCTTGAATCTTATTTACAATCTTAGGGGCTGGGGATTTAGCTCAGTGGCAAAAGCGCCTGCCTGGCATGCGCAAGGTCATGAGTTCGGTTCCCGGTACCGGAGAAAAACCAAAAAAAAAAAAAAAAAACTACAATCTTAATTATTAAATTAGGTGAATATGGGCCTAACTTTTGTTATATCATTTTGGTGTTAACAATATCTCTTCAACAAAACAAGATAAATGAGCAAAATGAGTAAGCAAACTTAAAAATGTTTACATAGCCAAATCCTTCAAAAGTTTGCCTTAAATGACATCCCTATGCTCAAAAACCATCAGCAGCTTTTATTGCATAAAATTTCATAGGTCTTAGCTTTAAGAAACATACAATTCACATCCAAACTATACTTTGCTCTGATTCTGTAGACCTCTTGTCTAAGCAAATGGACATCATCTCTCTGTACTGAAAACATTTATCTTTGATTTTGCTCAGTATTTTCTGTACCTTGAGAAAGCATTCCTCTTCTGCTGTACCTTCTGGTTTCTAGGCAGACTAAATTATCTACAATTTAATCTGTAGTATTTTTTCCATTTATTTAATTAAATTCCAGTACAATTTATAAACGAATAAAGATTGGACCCTTACACTCATAAAAGGATGAATTTGAGTCATTATGAAATACTGGCTATATGGAAAGTCTGAACTAGCAGCAAGGAAGCAAGTGGGAATGAAGTCAAGTCCAGGGACAGAAGTTACAAACAACCTCAGCTAATGGAGCATGCAGAAATAAGGTCACATAGGAACACAGTTGGAAACAGAGCATAAGACTTCAGAAGGTTACTTCCAAATCCTCACAGAGCCATTAAAAAAAAAAAAACTTGTGCTATATGATCAAGCAGAGGTCCTGCTAGTAAGGGGGCAGTCAGTGTGGGCCTAAAACTCACGTATGATGGGGAAAACTTTAAGTTGACCCTGAATCCTGTCATAACTGCCCTTGATTATTATTAGTTGTTTGTATTTGTGTTTACAACTGAAACTATGTCTTTATCCACAAACTGGACTTCAAGTTCTTAGAGGGCAAATGTTAGCTTTTACATTTTTAGCCCCAAAGCAATAAGATTTTGAGCTTGGCTAAATACACATAAGCACGATTTACTGATAAATGTGAATATGAAGCTTTGCTTTTTAAAAACAAAAGTTGTGTTCTTTCAGTGTGTGTTCTTGGCTACATCCAGCACTAATAAAGGAAAATGAAAGCACATAACTCATACACCAGAAGTACCCAACCAAAAATAACTAGATCAAATTCTAATATGCATGCAAATAATCCAAAAGATAAGACAGTGTGAAACATCTATTATTTGGCTTTTTCCCACAGAGACTGACTTAATTTGACAAAATGATCGTGTGCATCTGTTGTTTTAGTTGTCATTTGGGACTGTTGACATCACTGGCAAGTATTCAGTTCAAATATTTTCACTGTCCAAGCAGCATGAAAGACCAATGCAGTCATTAAAGCTGATGGACGAAATAATCAGTAGTCATCAGCAGAAGTACAGGAAGTATTGAACATCAGGTCCACTTGTTGAGAAAACAGTGAGGCAATATGAAACTGACAACATACTTCAATTACATTTGTATATTTTGCAATCTGCATTATAAAAGTTTGATTTCAGATTGGAAATGGAGAAGAATAAACTAAACCTGAGAAGCAATACCTGGTTGAGTGGGACTGTACACTTGAGAATCAATCCCGATAAAACAAAAATTGGGGAGCACAACACCCAGTTCTGCTTATGTTACACTCATGAAGTTTAATATCGAAATGAACACAAAGAAATGTCACAGGGAGACAAACATCACAGCTGTGGTTCCCCAAAGAGGTAAATGTGGGAATAAAATGGCCCTCTGTTATGTTTTTTTTTTTTTTTTTCTTGAGCAAAATTGTCACGGTATTTGAGAAAATATTGGCAGGTCTTCTGCAGGCAAGTGGTGATAGCAGCAATAACCAACACAAATGATCAGGTATAATTGCTTTCTGGCAGCTAAAGCCAAGCAAGTAGAACCAGGCTAACAGACTGCAATTACATGTGAATAATGGAGCAGGGCGGATAAGGAAGAGCCTTCGCGGGACTAAGATTAAAACATATTTAAACTGACTCATGGACGAGGAAATGAGTAGAATAGCCGGACAATGGTTTGGCACTTTCTATATTTATTTTTTAACTTTAATTTTTAAAAATCCAGCTATGTTAAATTATCTCCCTATCAATATCATCCATATTAATACTTTAAAAGTATTTATGAATTTGTTTTGTGACATAAAGTACGTAGTACAGAGTACTATTCGTTGTATTTGGTCTGGAACATGTGAATTTGGAAAAACCTTGAAGTGTAAATAGAGTGAAAGAATTGATACCATCACTAGCAGGAATGAAAACATCCCATAACATAATGGACTTAATTCCAGTCTTATTCCTAAACAAATAAAGCACTTCATCAATTTTCAAAGGAATTCCTGAAGAAATCCATAAGCACAATATGATTAGGTGATAGTATCTTTCTCTGTGGAATTTAACTGCATTCACTTAACACATTTTAAAAATATAAAACAGTATTTTCTTACTTCCCGAGGTCCAACTTTACTTTATAAAAAATAAAAAACTAAGTCATTATTTATTTTATTTATTATTCATATTTGTTGAGCTCAGGAAATATTTATGTGTTTATCTTCTTCCCAAATCTTGTTGCAATGCTGCCACTATCCCAATTCCAAGGTGTAAGCGTCCTCAGTTCTTTAGACCTTTTTATTTTTTGTCTAGTTTGATTTTTTTTTTTTTTTTGGTTTTGATTTTTCTCCGGTACCGGGAATGTCTAGTTTGATTTTAAAATGTCTCGGTTCATGTTCTACAGATAAGCCTGCACAAAGTAATGATCAAGATAGAGTCATACTTAGAAAGCCCAAAACAGTTATGATTAATAACTACATTGTCAGAAGCCCAAGGTCATGATTTAGAATTTCTTTAAGCCAAAACTTTGTAATGAATGAGATACCAATTGTGATATGAGCCTAATTAATTAAAATTGAAAAGGAGAGCTATGTTATCACCATGTACCCTAATTGTCACTTTAAAGGACCAAAGGCAAAGAATATACTAAATATTTCCTGAAATAAATATCTAAAGATAAATTCTATAATTACTGTGATTTCTGGACTAAAATAGATATATACACAGGTAAGTTACAAATAAAAATAAATTTAACTCCTTTCAATGTTCTATAGAAATATTAAACAGGAAAATTATAGAGATGTCAAATATCTTATCAATCTAAATATATCACTTTAACAATGATTTTCAGCTACTGAATTTAATAAATAAGTACACTGCAGGACTCTCCTTTTCATGCCCAAAAAGTGAATGGAGAAAGAAAAATAGGAAAAGATGTCAATACATAGCAGGATAATCACCTTTAAGGTAATTAATAATTTAAAAAAATATAATTAAGAATTGCCTATTATAGTCTTTTTTTATTTTAAAGAGAAAAAAATCAAAATTTCAAAACAAGATAATAGGAGGCTAACTTGTGTATTGTTATCTTTAATTTAGGTACTTAGAGTACAAAATAACGCCATTTAATTGTCCAAACAATATTAACAGAAAGATCATTCATTTCAATGAACTAAGAGAAATTAGTAGAGTAAGTACCTTAACTATTTGATTTTCTCTTCCTTTTCTCCATTCCCCCATCCCAGTTTCTCATTTCTTTTGAAGTTTCTTCAAATTTTACAATATCTATTTTATACTTGGGATCTTATTTACTCTTTTAGCTTCTCACACTAGGGAGGCAATATGATGTTTGCACGTGTGCACCTGGTTTATTTCACCTATGAGTAAAGTCTTGAGTTGTATCCATTTACATACACAAGTCTCCAGTTTATCCTTCTTTAGATTGACAGCTTGGGGGCATCTCCTGATCTTAATCTTAAGCCAATGCACAAGGCATTAAGGGTCCTTGTAGCTACATTTGCCCACACCTTGGCTGCAGGGAAGACTGAAATTAGTTAATTTTTTTTCTGTAATAAGAGGCAGACCTTGCCTCAGGAGAGTAGTCCTTCCTCGAACACAACAGAAGGATCCAGGTTTGCTGAGTTGACAAAGAGAAAGGTAAAGATTCACTACCATGACAAAATTCAGGACATTCACTTGTGCTTGCTATACTTAAAAATTGTTAATTTACAAATAAAATTATATCTATTCATATGTAATACATATCATGTGCATTCATATATAATATATGTGATTTGAAACATATCTATATTGTGTAATGACTACCACACTCAAATCAATTTCATATTCTTTACCTTCCATAATTTCCATTTTGTGTGTGATATGAGTATACTTAAAATCTGTTGCCTCATCAAATTTCAGTTGAACAATACTGCATTAACTGCAGTCAACCATGCATTAGATCTCTAGAACATGTCCATTCAAGATAACTGAAGCTGGATACCATTTTGCCAAAATTCCCCATTACTTATATTCCCTAGCTCCTGTTAACCACTGTTCTATTCTCTGTTTCTGTGAGTTCTATTTTTTTAGATTCTACATATATGTGAGATCAAGCAATATTTGTCATTCTATGCCTAGAATATTTCAAATGGCATAATGTCCTCTATGTTCAGTAATACTGTCACAAATGGCTTGTTTTCTACTTTTTATGGCTGAATAATGTTCCATGTTTTCTTCATCCATTTGTCGTTGGGGTTTATGTTTATACTAGATTGTTGGTATCCTGAACAGTGGCTCAAGCAGGACATGCAGAAGTAGGAGTGAAAGTATAGAACTGTGAGCAAAGATCTAAGGTCAGTAAAGCTCCACCAGATGGGAGAAGGCCAGTAAGGACAGCTCGAGGGCCCAAAGAAGCCAAGTGTCAGAGTCTCTGTGTGGTCTTCACAGGAAGGAGTAGCTCTTTGAACTGATACTTCGATTGCCTCTAATCACAGGAACGTTTCCTCCTTTCTGTTGTAGGGGGAAGTTTTGTTGCATGGATATTTGAGGAACTGCCATGGCTCCCAAAGCCCATGGAGGGAGCCAAAACCATAACACAAATGAGATTATAATTACTTCTAATTCAGTTGAGTGCTCTGAAGTGTTTAAAACTCCCACTAGTGCATGAATCCCTAAATATGGCTTAATCGTGGGAGTTGTGGCTTTTACAGAGCTTATCTTCTGCCCCACCCCCCAGTCTGTAGGGCTTGCACCCTCATCTTTACCAGTGGTGGTTTAGCTCTCAGAACCAGGCACGCTGTGGTTTTCACAGAACTGACTTCCTCCTTTACTCTCTGTCCTTCAGCATCCTCCCCCTCCTGGGGCTCTTCTCTCAACTTCCTGCCTCACATTCATCTGGTGATAGAACACACGGGTTATTTCCATACACTGGCTGTTGTGAACACTGCTACAGTGAATATAGGGATATCTTTTAAGGGTGATCCTGATGTCATTTTCTTGGGTAGTACACTTAGCAGTGAGATTGCTGGATCATGTAGTAATTCTAGATTTAATTTTTTGAGCAAATTCCTTGCCATTTTTCAATAATGGCTAATAATCAGGACAATAAAATCATTCTTATATTTTAATTCAGTGACCACTAGGTACCTCACACAGTTAAGCACTAGTAATAAAGAGAAAGATGAACTATTTAATGAAAATGGTAGAGAAGTAACATGATCACCCTGATATTGTATGTGCTATAAATAGATGGTGGTGGGAAAACTTTGCATTGCTAGGGTTTAGATGAGGTTATTCCCCAAAAGCCTCATGGCTTCACAGGCAGGACTTATGAAGGGTGGGCGATTGGACTGTGAGGGCACTACAACTGACCCACTGTTAGGAAGTGGGGCCATGATGGGGCACACAGGTCACTCAGGCCATGACCTGGAAGGCTGTATCTCCTTCCTTGGCTCCTTCTTTGGCCCTCTCTGCTTCCCGTGTACAGTTATATGAACAGCTTTCTTCTTCCCGGGCCCTCCACCCACGCCATTTCTGTGTTGAAATCTGTAGAACATGGACTGAAACTTTGAAACTGTGAGCCAAAATAAACCTCTCCTACTTTAAGTATTGAGGGTCAGGCATTTCGCTTTATGAATGAGCAAAGTGACACGTATAGAGCATTTTTGCTGAGAAAGTGACCCGCTTTTACTTTTCACTCTGAAACAACCTCAAATGTGCGGAAAATTTGTGAAAAGAATACACAAGTATGCCAAATTGAGAAATCTTTATAATTTGCCACACTCTATCTCCATTTCCCTCCATATATTTACACACTCACAGACACACACGCACACAACTTATTATTGTTATGGCCTGCATCTAGTTGTCCTCCCAAAGCCTCATGCAGTCATAAGTGGGGCATTTTCGGAGATGGATGGATCCAGGGTATGTGATGCTGGGATTGTTCATGGTGCAACGCAAGGATCAAGGGCACTGGGATTAAAGGTGTGAATGCCTCACGCCCTAAGTAGCCTGGATAAGATATAAGGGATAGGAAGAGGCTCCCCATTTTCCTTACTAGCTTGCTTTTGAAGTCTTCTGCTTGCCATGAACTGGTTCTCCTCTGTGATGCTCCTCTGCCAAGCCACCTTGCCTTGCAGCCAGCCAATTGCAGGCTGAAACCGCTATAAGTTGTGAGCTAAATAAACATTTCCTCCTTTAATTTGTTGGTGTTGGTATTTTGCCTCAGCAAAAGAAAATAATTAATACAATTATCAAAACCATTTTGACTGTG
The DNA here is from genome assembly GCF_000276665.1 of Chinchilla lanigera. NCBI lineage: Eukaryota > Metazoa > Chordata > Mammalia > Rodentia > Chinchillidae > Chinchilla > Chinchilla lanigera. The sequence continues at coordinate 689,749 of NW_004955598.1, forward strand.
GGTTGACCACATCATGTCTCTGTCTATATAATTCTTTGCACTTCATGCATTTCTAGGAAAAAAGGTCGACTCATATATAACCAAAATACAACTATCAAGTTCAAGAACTGTAACCCTGATATAAAACTTTTATTGAATTTACTGGCCATATTTCAATGAGTTTAAATTATTGTTTCTATTTTCTCAATGCCATCCTTTATACCATGTGTTTCTCCCTTGACAGAATCCTGTCCAGGTTCACATATGACATTTCATTGTCATTTTTCTTCAGGCTGTTTTATTTGTAATAATTTCTCAGTTTACTTTGTTTTAATGTCATGGACATTTTTGAAGAATATGGGCCAGTTATATATAGGATATCCCTCACTTGAGTTTTATCTTGCATTTCTACATTATTTGATTAGGCTAAACCCTTCCAGACATAATATAATAGATGTGATAATGTGTTCTTCCCAGGGTACTTTAATTGCAGTCACACAATAGATATCTGGCCCCTTGTTGATAGTTTGAGTTTAAATCACTGTCAAAATGTTGAACAGAAGTTTAAGAATAATATCGAGCCATTTCCCTTTTGGAGGTGTATTCTACAAGAAAAAAATATTTATTTGGTGTAATACTCCAGTAAGAATACTTCAGAAATGGAGTCTAACTTTAAAGCAAGAACAAGTCTGACTTTCCTTCCAAAAATGCTGTCCAAACCATCTTCTGACCCATAATTTCTATTTCCAAAGCCAGAGTTCACACAGTCTACTGTGTTTTCCTACCTGCAGGGAGAAACACAAGTATTGCCTATAAAGTCGTTTTTTCACTACATTAGGTGTGAGATTTAACTTCCCCTACACCATGTTCTTTTCCAGTTTGCTGGAGTTAGGTGGAATATCCATTCCAAAAGCACTATTTCATATATGCAGACATTTACATTAGCTTGGAGAGAATGCTTTACTGTAGTCTTCTCAGAGCAACCAATGTCTGATAAACTCTACCTATGGTGTTTATGTTTGCCATGAACATTTGTTCAGTAGTAGTCTAACTTCAAAGCTACTTTTCCCCTCATTCTATGCCCTGTTTTTCTAGAGTACAAACAACAAAACTTTCTCTTTCAACTTTATGTCAACCAATGATCCCTAAATTTATGATATCCGCTATTTCTCTCTTTTAGAGAAGGCTGAAGCTTTCTATACCTATTGGGCAACTTGTGAAAAATGTCAAAAATCCCCAAATTGATTTTCTACAAACATAAGTCATCCTCTTCATACCTTAAATTCTTCTTCACATATTAAATATTTTATCTGACAAATAATTCTGGACCTTTTCCCTAAGAACAATACCCAATTAATCAGTAACTGTAAATTTCTTCTGTGAAGCTACCTTACCAGTGCCATCACGAATATCTACCTCTCGTTTCTCTGCTTATATTTATGGTCTCATAATATCTTACCTCAATTATTATGTAAAAAACTGAACTCTCACCTAAAGTCTTTTCTCTTGCACTTAGTGTACTACATAACTGCCAGATTGATGATAGTAAATACAGCTATGATCAAGGCATTTGTTCCTTTGCACGTTCTGTTACAACAATAAGGTAAACTAGTTTTTATGCAATATCATCTAAAATTCAAAATATTTCCTTTAACTTTATTTCTGGGAACATTTGTTATTTTATTTTTCACTTGTACAGACTCTAGAATAAGATGTTATCTTCCAGATTTCTATTTTTTCTTAAATTTTCTGACTATCTTTTGCAATTTGTCAAATATCCCAAGGAATAGATAAAAAACTCTACACCTGGCAAAATTATCATCATTGAAGCAAATTATATCATTTTACTAACTCAAATCACATTTTCCAATATTATTGTAACTTTCTGACATTATATCATATTAATATATGCACATAATTCTTGAATAAATTGAAAAATATTCTCCTCCAGGCAAACTTTGGTAATTAATAGCCTATTTGAAAGTAAATGTTTAAGGAATAACATATTTCAAAATCCAATGCAAATTATTTTGCAAACAATGAGTTTAGATATAAAATTGCATTGAACAAAAGTGTGAGCACCATTCAATGTATTATCTAAGCATTTCTTAGAGGCAAATCTTGTCGTTTGTGACAACATGAATAAAATTGGAAGGCATTATGCCAAGTAAAACAAGCCCAGGTACAAAAAGATACTTCATCATATCACTGATATGTGGAATCTTTTAAAAAATGATACTCATAGTAAAAGAATAGATGGTGGTTACCAGGTATCTTAGATACTTTTCTCATTGCTGAGACAAAATACACTATACCCAAAGTTAAAAGAGGACAGATTTATTTAGCACAGTTTATAGAGGTTCCAGTCCATACCCAGGTGGCTGTAAGGCAGCGTGGCACAGCAGAGTGGTATCACAGAGCAGAAACTGTCTATGGCATAGTAAATCAGGCAGAAGGCAGCAAGCAGCAAGCAACAACAGTAGCAAGCTGGATATAACATATAGGCTGTAAGCCTATTTATTGGTGCTGTCTTGTTGTGGTTGATACACTGTGTCAACTTGAAGAGTCTAGAGACTTGGCTAAGTGACTCAGCAGTTCTACATCCAGGGGTGAAAAGGCATGCCCTTCCTGCTCTAGGATTTCTTTTGGTATTCATTCAGAGCCTGTGCAAGAGAAGGGCACTGAGATGGTGTTGGGCATGGGAAGATAGCCCGCATACAATATAAGGGAGGAAAAGAGTCTTGCTTCCCCCTCCCATCTTTTGCTCTTGTCACTTTTGCTGTCTTCTGCCGCCATGAACTGTTGTCCTCTGCCATGTGCCACTCTGCCTTGGAGCCAGCTGATTATAAAATGAAACCTCCACAAACTGTGAGCTAAATAAACCTTTCCATCCTTAATTTTGGGCATTGGGTATTTTCTCTCAGCAATGAGAAGAAATTAACCAAGACACACCCACATCCAGGGTAGGTATCCTTAATTCCAACATCACACTCTTTATCTATATTCATACATACTAATCCAGTCACATTCAAAGCTCCTCCCCTATGAACACATGAGGCTTTGGAGGCACTTTTTTTTTTTTTTTTGCACTACTGCATATCAAACTCACAACCTTGCACTTGCCAAGCAGGTGCTTCTGCCACTGAGCTATATCCCCACCCCTGAGGAGGCATGTCTAGATACAAGCAATAACACCATGGGAGAGGCATCAGGAAAAAGAAAGTCATTAGTAAACCAGTTCAAACTTTCAGTTTTATGATTTATACATTTTGGAGACTTAAAGAAATGGAAAAGGAAAACAAAAAGAAAAACGCTCACTAATTTCAAGACTGAGAAGAAATTTTAAAAAATAACATCCAGAGTGAAAATAAACTTCTTATGAATTGAAGTCAGTACTCCCCCAAAATGACTTCATAGTGACTGTCCTTCTATATGTCAGTAGTATGCCTAGGAAATAACAAGGACCATGACTCAGTGGGGCTAAAGATTACTTTTGAACCTAAAGTTAAAATGATATCTGGTTAACTTGTCAAATATGACACAATCATTTTTGTTATGCGTGGATTGCATTTCTTGGACAATGGATTCACAATTCTCCCTTGTTTTTCCCTCAGCACCTTTACTAGATACCATAATACATACAAATAAGCATTCCAGAACTGCTTTCAGTGAATGAGATGCTTTTTTACAGAGCTATAACGTGATGATTGATGGATTCAGCCCGTGCTTACAGTGTGCATTGCAAGACAACTCTGACATGACATTTTAGTTACAGAGTTCTATGGGTGGTCTGAAGATAGTTTTTGGACCTGCTGTGCATTTTGACTCCTCTGTTTAGCTAATCTTGCTTCTGCCCTCTTTCTTCTACAGATATACCCAAGGGCATTCCCAAACTACACTTTTGAAACATAAAGTCAGTCTCTGAGTTTGCTTCTCAAAGAATCCAACCAATATATACCATGTGGAGTACAAATTTAATTTACAATATCTGACAGGTTAATATTGAGAATTACTAACCATCATGTTTTGGCTTTCACAAATACTTTTAACTCTTGAAACTTTTCCCAGTTAGTAGGCTAGGCATTTTGTGTCATTGTACCAGTGGAATAAGAGGAAAAATCAGAGAATAAAAATGTTAAAGTAAATAAGAAATTAATGATTGAATCTCTAGTGAAAACATTTTTAACTTCACTCTCTTCACATTTTCCAAGAATATATTCTCTAGGGCCAGGGATATGGCTCAGTGGCATAAGTGCCTGCCTGGCAGGTGCAAGGTCCTGAGTTCGATTCCCTGTACCAAAAAAGAAAAAAATTATATTCTCTACAGTCACAATGTAGTACAGAAGATCCCTTGAACATATTCCTTTGCAAATTTTGAGCACTAATCTATCCCCTAATGACCTCTGTTATGGCTTGTGTCTAGATGTTCTCCAAAGCCTTATGTGGTCATAGGTGGAGCTTTTTTCAGAGGTGGCTGAATCTAGAGTGTGTGATACTGGAACTGATTTACAGTGCAGTGCTAGGATCAATGGCACTAGGATTAAGGGTGTGAGTGCTACCCACCCTGAGTAGCCTGAATAAGATCAAATGAGCAGAAAGATGTTTTTAAGGTCCCTTGCTTATTTTGCTACCTTCTGCCCACCATGAACTGTTTCTCCTCCATGATACCTGTCCGCCATGCCACTCTGCCTTGGAGCCAGGTGATTATAGACTGAAATGTTGACAAATTGTGAGCTAAATAAACCTGTCTTGCCTTAACTTGTAGGTCTTGAATATTTTGTCTCAGCAATGAAAAAAGCAAGACAATCTCATACCCTGGTCATTGGCATTCCACTCTTGATTTCTGTATGATCAGTTTTATTAGATTCTACATATGAGTGAGATAATGTGGCATCTGTCTTTCTATGACTGGCTTATTTCACTTAATGAAATGTTCTCCAAGTTCACTCATGTTTTTCAAAATAATAGGCTTTCTTTTTTTAGCACTGGAGTAATATTTCATTGTGTATATATAACACATTTTCTTTATGCTGTCATCCATTGAAAACTATGTGAGTTAAAACATAGTTAAGTAACTAGATATAGATTTAGTCATATATTCATCAGAAACATATTTCATATATATATTATATATATATGAAATACATATATGAAACATGAAAGCTAAGGCAAGAGGATGACAAGCTTGGCTCAGCTTTGCCAAACCAGCAAGACACTGTCTCTAAATAAAAAAAAACAAACACAAATGGCCCTAATTTCATTCACAGAACTACACACATTAAAGCTGTTGTAGGAGTACTTGCTGAATACATATACATTTATGTATCATATAAAAATAAAAGAATAAGGAATAATAAAGGAATACATTCTGCCATCTTTCATATTTTATTGAATAATTTTGAAGTATATAAAAAATTATCCTATTTGCATCTTTGATATATGTGGAGAATTTTGTGTGCTATATGTTAAATAGATTGCAACTTTCATTACTTTTAGTACTTGTATTTTTGACCTTTTGACTTATTTATTTCAAAATAAACAGAAGTAAAAATTTTGTCTTAAGAGTCATGACAAATTATTTTTAATTCATTTAATATTTTTATTTCTTGCTCAGAAAAAGAATGCTTTCACTTAATCAGAGTAATAGTTAATTGTGGTGTCAATTTGCATAATAAAAGCCTGACATTGGTTTAGTACAGTTCTGGGTGTGTCTGGATGCCTGCTTTGCTGAAGAGGGAAGACTCACACTGGGTGTGGTTGGCATCAACCGATAGACTTGTAACCTGGATGTAATAAAATGGAAAACAAAAGAATGAAGTTTCAAGGAAGTCTCACTTCTGCTTCTTCAGAGGAGCTCCAGCCTTTGTCATTGCCTTTATACCTCTGTCTTCAGTATCCCAGGGCAGACACCAGCTTTTCAGTGCAGACTCTTCAGCCATCCAATACAGACTCTTGAACTTCCTGATGTGCACTCATGTGGGCCTCTAGAGTGAGCTCCAGGCCTTTGAATATTGACTAGATCCCCTGTCTTTCCAGCACACAGAGGTCTTTTTGCATTCTTTCTCATCTGACTCTGTAGGCAGCCATTTGAAGCCTACACTGTTAAAAAAAATGGTGTATATATTCTGATCTTGTAATGAACCCTAACTGATGCAAACAGACAAGAATCAATTAATCAATTTATTGATCAACAAGTATTCACTGATTATCTTCTGTTTCCCATATGTATTTGCCTTGAGGGAACATGTTACCATCTTTAAAAGTATAAAATATCACTATATCTTATCAAAAAGCCATAGATTGTAGATCCAAAAACTCAATAAAAGTAAAAACCTCAAAAATTATTTCATCAGTGGCTATCTCTCTCTCTCTTTCTCTCTCTCTCTCTCTCATATATATATATATATATATATGTATATCTCAGTCATCAATAACATATATATTCAAAAAACTTATATACCAGGAGCTCTTTTAAGAAGTTTACACATTGTATCATGCAGGGATAAATCAGAGGAACATAATTCCTAGGCATAATATCATGGTGGAAATGTATTACAGAGATTTGACCTTGGGCAATTATGGGAAGAGGCAAATGAATTATGTAAGACTGTGATTTCTGCATCCCTGTTATTTTTCTATGCTCCTCTATTTTTTACATATGTCTTCTTTAGATGTGCTGGGCAATTGTCTCAATATTGTCATCATTTCACTTTCTACTTGAGAGATGATTTCTTTTTTTTTATTTTAAAGAGGGTAGTACATGAGAAATAAACAAACAAAAAAATAGAACAGTAGCAGCATACCAGTATCACGAACATGAAGAAATCAAAGCAAAAACATTCAAAGTGATACAGGGTCTCAAGACAAATTAATACAAATCAACAGTGACTGTTACATTGCATATCGCTATCCTCAACTACATTGCTCAGATTTTCAGATGTAAGAATGAAATATTGCTCAAACCATTAAAGAGAATAAGGAAAAAATTCTTCAATAAAACCTTAGAGATAATACAGAGTTTCACTAGACAAGACGGTAGGAGTTCACCCTTGTAATTCCATTGCATATTGTTACCTTCAAATCAGTTTCTCAGAACACCAGACACAAGCATGCACAGTCGATCAGAACATCAAAAATTGTGAGCATTAACTGTTCATTTCAATACACCATCAGACATCTGCAATACAGTCATCACAGCTATTCAGATATATATGTATGTTTTGCCTTCCTTCTTTCCTTATCTTCTTTCCCTCCCAAAGAAAGGAGGAAATTACAAAGATGAGGGTGCAATTAATGTAACTGGGGCAAAGAAAACACTAGAAAGAATTAATAAATCAAAGAGTTGGTATTTTGAAAGATAGACAGAGGGCAGGCCAGAGCTGAGTAGCCACCAATGACATCACTTAGCCCACGATGTCACAAAGCCCCCTCCTGACCCATAGGAGGCACAGAGTGGCTCTAAGCTCACTTACTCTGCGAGGCTAAGGCCAGAAGACACGTTCAGGCTGGGGTAGCCGCTGTCAAAGGCGATGGGTGACAAGAAGA
>NW_004955599.1:0-6373 GCF_000276665.1 Chinchilla lanigera
AATTTTTGGCAAACAAAAAAAAATTTCTGTGTCCTCATCCACCTTATTTGCTTCATCTGCCACCTTTCGTCTTATGGCTTTTCCCTAAAGTACAAATGACCACAATAGCTAAACATTTTGAATTGATTTACAACGTTGAGGCAGCCACAACAGCACAACTAAAGACATGAGAGAGGACTTCAAGAACTGCTTTAGAAAGTGGCAAGAACGATGGCACAATTGTGTTTGAAGTGAGGTGGAGTTTTCTGACAGGAATTAATGTCCATTTGTCTTTTACTGTAGTAGCTGTTTTAAAATTTAAATATTCACTGGGTGTTTTGATCACAACTCATCAAGGGTATAACTTATAGGCAGGAAATAATGCTAAATAATAGCTTAGGTTAATTTCTCAAATGAACACACAGAAGAGGGAGCAAATTGACAGCAAGAGTACAGAGACAAGGTTCAATCAGTACACATGAATAAACAGGAGAACTAGGAAACATGTATTAAATGTAAAAAAGTGCAAAAGTACATTAAATATATCAATCATCACATTGAATATAAGTGAATTAAATTCCCATCTCAGGAAAAAGCTACTTTCAGACTTCGCTAATAAACAAAATCCAGTTATGTACTGTTTATAAGATATAACTAAACAAATGACAAGATTTAAAGTAAGAGCTATATCAGAAAACATTAAGAACATGAAGCTGGGGCCGGGAATACAGCTCAGCGGCATAAGCACCTGCCTGGCAAGTGCAAGGTCTTGAGCTCGATTCCAGACACCAAAAAAAAAACACATGAAGCTGGTATGGCAATATTTGGAGACCAATTAAATACAATTTAAAGATGAGGCTGAGTACTTGCTTAGCACGTTCAAGGCCTTAAGTTTCATCCCTAACACTGCAAAAACACAAACAAACAAACAAACAAAAAAAAAACCCACCAAACCAAACTGAAAGAATAACAGCAAACAAAACCCCAAAATTTAAGGCAAGCTTTAGCCAGGGAATAAATGAATTTAAAAGAGATTGATATAAGGTTACTTCCTCCAAAAATATGACCATATCCAATATTTATTATTAATTACCTGTCAGACACAAGTGCTCGCCATGCAGGTATTATATCTTACAGTGCTTAGTAAAAACCACTACTGTCCCCTTTCTACTATTGGTTTTTTTTTCCAGTACTGGGGATTGAACTCACAACCTTGCACTTGCCAGGCAGGCGCTGTGCCACTGAGCTAAATCCCCAGCCTCTGCTTTCCACTATTATTATTGCTCTCGTTCATCAGTTGGAGAAGCTAGGTCAGTTGTTGCTTGGTTAAGAGCCAGGACTCAAACTTTATAGTATACAGTTAGCATCCCATCTTTGAACTAGATAAAGCAAAATGTTAGACATATTCTTGTTATTTTCTTCTTATATTCTAAGGTCCTTCTTAAATGTTTGGGTTTATAATCTATCTGGAATTACTTTTGTGAATGATATAAATGGGGACCCAACAATCCTTCAGCAGTTACCCCAACAGCTCTTCCTTGCTCTGATGATTTGAAATGCTCCAACGTATACTCGATGCTTACATATCCTGAGTCTATACTATTCCTGTAACAATAACACAAAATACCCTATATCCATACACATTGCTCAGTGTCCTCCAAACATTTATTTGTCCCAAGTCTATGATTTTGTCTATCTTATACTCTCAACTTGAAACCTTTCTTGTCATCCCATTAACTATTCCTTCTGCCTTGATAGTCAACTCTTCTATGTCAAATTTCTTGATTTCCCCTTCACAGTCACTTTCTTCAAGAAATATTCTGTTAATGTACTGCAGCATGTTGTTAGCTTTATGGAGATGGGGCAACCTCATCCTCCTCTCTATAGCTCCCCTGCACTCCATCTGCCATGTTCTTGCAGTGAGCCGTGCTTCACTGTCCTTTGTACTCTTTGTGCCTAGCATGAAGCGATCAACTGATGCTCTCCAGATATTTATTAAAATGTATAATACACACATGCACTTGATGGATAGTGGGTGTCACAGACCTGGTGACGGTAACTGTTTCTAGGGAGTAAAACTCGGATGGAGTAAAAACCTCCCTTTTGAACTATTCATACAGTTTATTAAGAGTGTATGTTTATATGTATACATTTACATAATACATATATTTTAAAGAGTGAGACTAACGGGGTTTTGTTTTTTGTCTTTTTGAGACATGATCTTGCTATGTAGTTCAGGCTGGACTTGAGCTCACCTTGTACCTAGGCTGGTCTTGAACTCTCAATGATCCTCCTGCCTCAGCCTCCCGAGAGCTAAGATTACAGGCGTGTGCCACTACACCCAGCTTTATGTATTTTCTTAAATAGATTTGCATAGCTTATTTCTAGTGAGAGAAGCTATAGAATAAAATATATACTACAATTTTTAAGACTGTATAGATAAGAAGGAAGAAAAAAAAGCCACCTTATTTATAACTATGTTTTTGTAGGGCACTGATTTAAGCAATGGAGCAAGGCATAAGGACAGGAGAAAGGAAAGGGAAAATTAAATATCCAGCATCTCTGACTTGCCAGCAAGCCCCGCCCTTCGCCACAACTCCATGGCATCCCTCCCCTCTGGAGCAGCCTAGCCACCAATCCTCAGGAACGAACCCAGACCCAACCCCCGACACCAGACCTAAGACCCACCCGTCTGATATAGACCCCGCAGCAGCTCCATCTTCCAGGCCACTTTGCGCTCCACCATGTGCTCAATCCCTGCAGAGGGAAACTGGAAATAATGTTGGGGGTGGGTGGGTCATATATCTTTTTAGATTTTCTCTACTGAATTATTTTTGGATACTGCTGATTTTTGGACACATTCTCATTACTGTGCCTTCAATGAACTAGACCCTTGAGGGGAAAAGTGTGGCTAAAATACATAGAGTACTTGTCCCTGTGTAGATTTTATTCCAGCTGGCAAGAAGGGTTTCAAATTAATATTGACAAGGGTGATATGAGACTGTCAAACAGGATAGCTTAAGGAGTATGTCTAGCAAAATATCTGAAGAGACAAGTGTTTGAACCTGAAGGATATGTTGTATATAGCTAACCAAGGGATTTGGCTGTACAGCAGGATTGTGGAGGAGACTTGAGGGAACATTTCACATGCATGGCCTCTCATGCAGTACAAAGCCTGGTGTGTTCCAGTAGCTGAGAAAAGACAGGAAAAGCTAAATTAGAAAAACAGAAATCGGAACAGATGAGCTGGGCAGAACAGGAGGACAGTACCCTAAAGGTCATGGTAAACTTTGTATTGTAAGGTCACTGTGAAACCACTGTATCAGCATTTTAAGGTCAGGAGTGACAGGATTACTTTTGTAATTTAAACAAAGCACTGCTCCTGCACTGAACATAGAGTTTTGAATGGACAAAAATGAATGCAGAGCTCATATAGAAGATTAAGTAAATTCAAGACCTTTGTGATAGTAGATGGGAAATCAGAAAATTGGAAATATTTGAGATATGGGGTATTTGAGATAGAGGTAGAATTGAGAGAATTTGATGAATGATGCAATTTGAGTAGCATGTGGGCAGGGGTTAGCAATTGATAGCCTATGAACCAAATTTGGTCCAATTTTAGCTTATACAAATAAAGTTTCATTGGACCCCATATGTTTATGTGTAGTTTGTGACTGTTTCTACACTATCAACATACAGTTAAGTAGAGGTGACAGAGATCATATAGCTCATACACACTAAGACATTTACTATTTGTTTTTTGCAGAAAAAGTTTATCAGTCCAGAATATAAAAGTACTTGATATTCATCAGGTGCTATTCTGTTGTCTGGGTATGAAGTTCTGAACTAAGTGAGCACAGGTCTATACTTACCAATTTTATATTGTAGTTGGAGAGACCAAGATAAAATCACCTTAAAAAACAAAGATACATCACAATATTAAAAGTGCAATGGAGGAAGAAAAAGGTGTTAGAAGTGATTTGGGGGATACTAGAGGAAAAAGGATTTTTTGAGGTGGGAAGAGCCAGTACAAATCACCATCAGCTGTTGTCTGAAAGGTGGCTTACAGCCTACTATGTTGCTTATTGAAATAAATGTTGCATAAAGTTAGGTTGGCTGTCCTGCTGGAGGCTCACAAAAAAGGATTAATCTGGCCTGGTGCTATTTCCATCCTCACTCCTTTAACTCCAGTCTATTGTAGAAGAGCATCTACTGACACCTTGAACCCTGGCACTTGTGTCATGGTGAGGAGGTGGGGAAGACTGGATGCTTGGGTTGGGGGCATAACTGTGCACCCTGAGCTCTGTTCCTTCTCTGTCATTCTCCCAACCAAGGAAGAAAGGGGAGAGGGAGTGTGGAGCATCCTCATTGCTGGCCCAGGACACCTGGGGACATCTGTCTGTCCATGACTTCTAAAGAGAACTGCTGTGAGAGGAGTGTCCCAAGGTAAACCCCAAGACTGTGCCTGCACAGCAGGGCTTCTCCAGGGCCATCCCACCATCCCTTGTGAGGCCTACTGAAAGTGTCTGTGGCTGGATAAATTTAAACTGGTTGGGGTTTCATAAAATTTGAGACTCAGTTTATCAGTCATCTTAGCTACATCCCTGAGTTGCAGCCACCATGTGCTCTGGTGGTTCCCTTTTAGGCAGGTACAGGCAGAACGTTATCATCACAGCACAGCTCTGTAGTATTTGAAATTTAAAGGCCATAAAGTTTCTCAGATGCAGTGGGAATCCTTTATCTTTTGTTTGATTTTTGAGACCTGATCTTGCTATGTAGTTCAGTCTGACCTTGAACCTTCTGTGTCGCCCAGGCTGGCCTCAAATTTGTGGTGATTGTCCTGCCTTAGCTCACAGGTAGGGGGATTAAAGGCATGTGCCACCGTGCCTGGCTTGGGAGGCCTTTATTTTAATAGGTATATAAGATTATTAGATCCTTAAAATGGACCCATGAGGTCTGGTTTTTCTTCCTCTAGTTTCAGGCACCCAATGTCAATAGGAAGAAGGGTAAGTAAAGTATAAGGAGATGTTTAGGGAGTGAGGTTTAGTACCGTGTGTGGTGTCCAGCATACAGTTGGAGGCTTAGATTCTGTTTTATGAAGATTAGAAGGAAGTACTGTCTTGGGAAGGATCCTAGGGACTTCACAAAATCAAGAGATCAAGCCCAGCTTTGTGAGACTGTAAATAAGGAATTTAGGAAAATCACCCTAAGCTACAAAGGACAGGCTCTACCACCACTGTTGAATGGAGTTACAATATTAGAGCCAGAATTTTTTTTGTCTTTTTTGAGACAGAGTCTCCCTATGCAGTTCAGGATGGCCTTGAGCTCACTTTGTAGCCCAGTGTGGCCTTAAACTCAAACAATCCTCCTGCCTCAGCCTCCTGACTGCTTGGATTATAGCCGTGCACCACCACGCCCAGTTTAGACCCAGAAATTATACTTTAGGATTTGTGCAAAAGTGAAAAGAAAGTAAACATTTCCAGGTTGGTGGGCCATATAATCATTGCTGTATCTATTTATTTCTCCTATTGTACCACAAAAATAGTTATAGACGATACATTAACAAATGGATGTGGCTGGGTGCTAAAAAATATTTCATTTTTAATTTTTTTTGGTAATGAGGGTTGGATTTGGGGCTTTGAGGCAAGTACTCAACCACTGAGCTACATCCTCAGGCATTTTTATTTTGAAACAGTCTTGCTAAGTAACCCAGGCTGGTCTTAAACTTGTGATCCTTTTGCCTCAGCCTCCTGAGTATCTGGGATTACAGGTGTTTGCTACTGCATCTAGCTCAGAAGTAACTTTTTTTTAAAAAGGTGATAGGCTGGGTCTGCTCTCCTGTGATGCACAGCGCTCCTTGTCTGCATGTCTTTGCACAACATGTCACATCCCTAGGGATAACGGGCTGTCCTTCACTGTGGTGGGGTGATCTTTGCTGAAACAGGACATGTGTTTCTATTTAGGATTCCATCACTTTGGAGAATGCGGTCACGGAGCTTTATCAGGAGTGGGTCTTCTTGTGCAGATTGATAACCCTGTACACGTGCAGGACCCTGGCCTGGATGGATTAGATCAGCATTGCTCAGTTACACGTTGCACACATGTGCCAAATATGACTTTAATCACCTTCCATGTAGACAAAACACACATGGTTTTAGCTGCATCTTTTGGCTTCCACAGTCTTATGAAGATCTATCTCTTGCTTTGACTTCATTCTTTGTGCAGTGAAGCCCTTTCTCGGTCTTACTCAGCTTGGCCATAGACCTCAGGTGTTAGAGAGCCTCAGCCTCTTTGGCAGACAGGGGAGCATTTTTGGTTTTTGTTGGTTATAATTCATTATCTGTTACTATAACAAAATACCAGAGTTGTATTTAACTCTGTATTTGGAGGCTTG
>NW_004955599.1:7463-18029 GCF_000276665.1 Chinchilla lanigera
CATAAGGAGAAAGTGTTCAATATTACTAGCGATGTGAGTTGGTGGTAGAGTGCTTACCAAGCACGCGGGGAACTCCTGTGTTGCACACAGCAATGCAAAAAGAATGATCATGTTAATGATTTAGGTGCATCCCTACAAAGAGAGAGACCACTTAAGTTAGGCCTTCCCATAGAGTTTAGGATGCTGAGAGCAATGGGGGGGATGTTAATGTGTTCCCAAGGGCAGGAGAAAGTGTTCTGCTATGGACTGCTTCTAGAAGGAACTGCCTGTTACACATACAGTGTGAGAATCATTAGCTTGGGCATCCACAAAGACATACGAGCTGGTAGGTGTGGAGAAGGAGAGGGAGAGCCTCAAAGAACGGCTATAGACCTTGGACTGTAGACACTGTTGTAAGAACTGAAGTGCTGATTGAGGAGGACTCTACATTAAAGGAATACTGTAGGAGGAGGAGAGCCTGAAGTGCAAGCTCTGCAGCCATGAGTGGCTCGTGATGAAAGAGATTCCTCTGCAGGGAAGAGCAAGGGGGAGCAGAAAGAAGGAGGGAGAGGAGGGGATGGTAATGGTGGTAAAATCCACACCTACAACAGAGGGTCTTCTGTTGAGGTCAGGTTTTTTTTCTAGTGCGGCAGTAAAGGAATTGTTGTGTGCTGGCTCAATCTGAGAAGGGTCAATCACAAGCATTAAGGAAGGAGAAGACTTAGAAAAATTTAGATAAATTTGTCTTCTGTTACTACTGATTAGGTAACCTTATCAGTTTTCTTTGTTTTGTGATAGGTTCTGTTACACAACTCGGGCTGGACTTGAACTTACTATGCGACTCAGGTTGCCTCCAACTTGTGGGGGTCCTCCTGACTCTGCCTCCTGAGTACTGAGACAAGAGGTGTGTGCCAGCACACTCTCCCCTAATGGTTTTTGAGGAAAAAATGAAAATGAAGAAATTGTCTGACCTCACGTGGCTTAAAAATTGGAGGCTATCATCATGTAAGTGTGATGGAAAGGGATTTCTCAAGGATTCAGCAGATTTTAGGTGTGGTTGGTGTTTTTATTGTACAGAAGATTGAAATCCAGACTTTTTCTCTGGAAAACATTCTAAACCTTTTAATACCTTTAAAATTTTTGAAAGCAGATCTCACTATGTTTCCCAGGCTGCAGTCCACTTCTGGTGTTGTTTCTGCCTCTTGCAGTGCTGAGATGACAGGCATGTGCCACCATGGCTGGCTAACATGGGGATTTCTTAATCACCACTATTATCCATGATTGCCGTGCTTGGGTAAATGGAATTTCAGTGAGGCATGGTGCTGCCCCCCTTTCATCTCAGCCACTTGTGATGCTGAGGCAGGATTATTGCAATAGCAAGAGTGGGCTGGACAGTGGAGCAAGACCCAGAGACCATAAAGTGAAACCTCTGAGGCTGTATCTCCAGTCTAAAATAACTTGGTAACACATGGAAGACCGTGAAATCAGCCCAGGACTGAAGCATAAAAGAAAAAATGATAAGTGCTCAGTGGAAAATTTACTTTGATTTGGAATATTATACTGTTTGCCCACTAGTGTCTGTGGTACAATACTTGCTTACGATGCCAGGCAGCAGCAGGGAGTCCCTGCTCTGCCAGCTACAGGACATGAAGTGAAAGCATCCGATGATTTACGGTGCAGCACATTCAATAAATTACGGTGCATGAAACATTCAGCATTTTATTATGAAATAAGCTATGTGTTACATTTTCTCAAAGACAGGCCAATGTAAGTGTGTTTGTCAGTTTTAAAGGAGGCAAGCCTTAGCAATGTTTGCTAGATTATGTATTTTCACTTCATTTTCACCATATTATATTTTGAACTGGCTGTGGGTTGATCAAGACATTTTCCCTTGGTAACTCAAGCAGAATGTGTAGATTCATTCCTTCAACTCTTTGTAAAGTGCTGCTCTGTAAACTATGAAATTTATCCAGTAGTAACCTGTGCTGAATGCTGTATTAATCAGGTTCTCCCAAGGATCTGAACTGGGCTACATTACATGATATGTAGTGTTTTTGATAAAAACAAAACAAAACAAAACAGTGCTTTCCGTTGTATTTGTTGGGTTTGGTTTGCTGTGGTTTGATGGCACTGTTTATTTATCTGTTTTAGTACTATACAGAGGTGTACCACTCTGGTCATAGTGTCTGGCTAGTTCCACGGTAGAAACCGTCAATGATCAGACACAGAGCCAAGCGGTTTCACCACAATACACCAAGAATATACAATGCTGCAAAGAAAATACTTACATTCCTAGTTTGTTTTATGCTGATTGTGGAACCATTCTTACTGCTTTAGTCTTGAAGAAAGTATGTGGCTTTCTACTTTACTCTTTTCTGGTTTCCCACTGCTTCTTTCTTCCATTGATGGGCTGATCTCATGTCTGCCTACAACTCTCACTTCCCAGACTGAGGGCTTTGTTTTCTTCCCAGTGAGTTAAATATCTCTAGGTCTAATGATGACCTCAGGCATTTGTTCTGTGTTCCATATGTGGCTAGAGTCTGCAGTACATGGAACCACCTGAGTTCTCCTGAATTTCACACAGTCTGTGAACTACACTCTCATATTCTCATCCTGAAGAAGCCCGTGGGCATCACCTCTGCAGAAGAACATAGCTGAGATAAAGCACAGAGCTTCAGTTTACTCACTCCTTATTCTGGCCTCTACATACCCACTGTGTCTCATCATAGCACAACAAGCTGTGGAGATCTTTGTGGGTTTCGGCTTTATTGGAATCGGTAAGGCAATGGGGAAGTGGTAGGAGAAAAGACATAGCATGAAGCATGCTGGAGCATGCCTGTAATCCAAAAGGACTGCCTTGAGTTGAGGCCAGCCTGGGCTACATAGTGAGACCCTGTCTCAGAGAGAGGTAAAGATAGGTAGGTAGGTAGATACATAGATGGTTAGATAGATAGATAGATAGATAGATAGATAGATAGATAGATGATAGATAAAGAGTTCAAGTACAAACTGAGATTTTTTTTGTCACTCAGCTTGAGTTGTGATGCAGAGTTAGGAAATTGCCATCTTATACGGTCTTTTTGCCCTCTTAGGGTGCCATGTCATCCAGGACCTTATGTGACCGCTACCTGCTAATTCACAGATTTTCAGCCACTGGTGATTCCATACTAGAGAAAACACGCGGAGGTAACATAACCTCTCATCTGCTGTATCCACAATGATGGGAAGGCAGGCTTTTCCAGTTTGTCAGTGATGTAAGAGCCCTAGAAGCATTCCTTTCCCTGCTGCCCTGGAAGCTGATTAGGGAAAATGCTGCGATGCTCCAGAGCGTGTTTGCTAGTTTACAGTGTCTTTAAGATCTAATACACACTCTCCACACCACCAGCAGAGGACAAAAATTCCAATTTCTCTTCCCAACAAACTCTAGATGCTTTCAATTTTGATGAATTTTACTGATTTTAATTGGTATTCATTTCAATTTTTCCTGTCTTTTATGCCTTTTTCTCCTTTCTTGTAAGCCCTTCCATAATTAATTTTGCATATATTCCATGCTCATATTTGTGTTGAAGGTTTTTTAATAATCTGTTTTCTCTTCTAGTTTATTTATCACTTGTAGAGAATGAAAATATCATGCATAATTTTTAATATGCAGGTTAATTTTATCAAGGATATTCTTTGCATAACAGAAATCCTGTTAGCTTCTTTTGTATCTTTTTATAGTCACCGTAATATTTATGCCTTATAAATCTATATCTGAAGATTTCTCCACTCTTACCACATGACAAAATGATTTTCTTGTACTTAGTTCTGTGTGTTATAGTTTCTTATTTCATAATTTTGCCTTATGTGTGCCCGGAGTGCCCCTTTGATAGTTTGTGAAGAAAAATCAGGTTTACTCATTCCATAAAATGTGCAATCACTTGTTCTTCTTGATTTGTACTGCCAACCATATCAAATCTCTCTTTTAATAAAGCAAAAGGTACTTTTTGGAATTTCTTATAAATTTAGTTTGTCTAAATGTTGTGCCATATTTAGACTTGAAAGATGGTAACTCTACAGTGTGTCCCCCAAAACTGAAAGGGAATCTTCTCTTTACTTTTTAATTTGAGATTTGAAAATTATAGCGCTGTCCTTTATTTTTCAGAAGGGATTGTAAAAGATGTTTGTCACATTCGTATTTGCTTCAGTGGTATTATAAATATTGTTGTATTAAGAATATAATTTGAAGAGTTTACAGCATATTACATCATGAAGTCTAAGTCTGTACATTATTTTTCCCATATTCGGATCATCTTGTCCAATTTATTTTTCTTTTGGTGTTTTCAGACAGGGGTTCCCTGTGTAATTCAGGTGATCTTGGACTCATTATATATAGCCCAGGCTGGGCAAGAACCTGTGTTGTTCTTCTTTCTCAACCCACCCAGCTGCTGAGATTATAGACATGTGTACCAGGCCTGGCTGTCAAATTTTATTTGTGCATAATATTTTTTTCTATGACTGTGTTGCAGATCTTTAAAGAATTTGTTGATAAGGTTTTATAAATGTGGATATTTAAGTGCTTGGATGTGTATAGCTATTTCTCATTATTGATGAAGTGTTTCCTTTACAATGATATGTGAGGAAAGTTTTCTTGTACAAAACAAAATATTGGCACAGTTTGATACAAGTAAGATAATGTTCTATTTGCTAACTCTTCCTAAGCAGATGGAAGAAGTGTATGTGAAAATTGATAAAATTCAACCTTTAATAAAATGTTGAATCCTTAATATTCTTAAAAACAAAAGACGATTGCAGTTACTATGTGTATAGTGACCTTGATAAAAAATACTTGAGAGCTATTTTTTTATAGTATGTTTTCTGGTTTGGAATCACTTGGATTTATTGTATTCACATAGTTTTAGTGAGTATTAAATCTATGAAAAAGACTATATTATTTTCCAGTCCATCTCTGGCAAGATAGATGTTCTTGTTCTAAGATGTTATATCTTGATACTTATATCATTGTGGATAATGATTTTTGCCTCTTCCATTTCAATCCTTAGGTCACTTATTTCTTTTCTTTGCATTATAACATGACGAATGAATTTCGGTCTCATTGTGACAGAGCAGTTGAGAATGACTATGCTTGAGTTGTTTCTGATCCTAAAAGAACTCATGTGGAGTGTCTCCACTTAGAGTCCCATATGTTAGTGTTATGGCCTGTATGCTTTAGTCCCTTTTGGCCTCTTATTAGAGACCTTTAATAAATAATAGAAATTAAGATTTAGAAAACGTGTTTATGCCCAGATTCAAATAATTACATGAGCGTTTTCTTTGTTTATGTTTCTGATGCTCCTTTATCCTAAACTTTGATAAAATATACAGAAATCAGTTAATTATGATATTATCACTGTGTATGTATATATGTGTGTATGTGTATGTGTGTGTTTGTGTATGTGTACTACTTCAGACTGTATCTAGAGCATCACATGTGATAGGGATTGATGCTAGCACTTAGTGTCCTGCCTAGATGAGAAGCTATTTTTTAATCAACACTTATAATTTACTATTTAATATTTTATTCTGGCATTGAAAACCTGCATGCATAGATGCTATACAGCATTTTCTTGTAAACATGTTGCCTAGTTTTAGATAAAGGTCACATTAACTTGATGAAATTTCTGCAGAATTTTCCTATGTATTTATGTATTTATATATTTATAGACAGGATCTTGTTATGTAGACCAGGCTGGCCTTGAACTCACTATGTAGCCCAGGCTGGCTTTGAACTCATGGGAATCCTCCTGCCTCAGACTTGCAAGTCCTGGGATTACAGATGTGTACCATAATGCCTGGTTCTCCTGTCCTTTTTATTATTACACATGTGAGACCTTGTCTAGCTGAGCATATCTTTTTTAGTATAGTGGTTGGATTAGTGTATATTTTATATCCATAACAAACATGTGCATCATGAGGAACTGGTGTATCTCATCTTGATCTATATCTTAAAGTTTTATGGAAGCATGTGTAATCCCATCCATAGATAAATATATGAAGGGAAGTTTTTGCTTGCTACTTGTGTTGCTTTCCAGCTTCTTGGGTTCTCCACAATCCCTCTTATTCAAATAACATATTTAAAATTTTACATGTTATTAAAAATTTCTATCTAGATCTAACGTTCATTAAATGATGATTCAGTTATACTTTTTATCTTAAAATATCCTCGATCAGCCAGGTGCAGAGGTATACTCATGCAATCCCAGTATTACGGAGGTTAATCAACAGGATCAAAATTGAATGGTCATCATAGACCACATGGTGACTCTTACTCAGAAAATAAAGTATCAGTGGTCTTTGTAAACAGTTCTCATTTTCATAGCAAGTTTTGCTGTTGCACCAGCCTTGTTGTTACTCCCTGTCTTGTTCATATTTTTGAGATTATTGATTTCAGTTTTATTAAGGAGTGGTTGTATTATTATTTGTCATAAACTGTTTTGCTAAACTTATTTCTTAAAACCAGTGTATTTAACTGAGTTTTTTAAATTTTCAAACTTTGATAATAGTCTTAAATTATCACCTAATTCTAAATATTTCAAAATTCATTTTGTGACTTACATTTTAAGTAGGAGATTTTTCACGAAGGAATTTTGCATCAAAAGCACATGAGGGGACTGAATGAATTTTAGGTGTAGAGCACATGCTTAGGGACACTGAAGCCCAGGATTCCCTTCCCCTGCCTGGCACTGAGAAATGAAAGCAAACGGGATTTGTACATCTATTCACTTTCTAAAACTTCCAGTTTTTCTATATTACAATTGAGACAATGGAGGAAGACTGCATACGTTCTAACAAAATTTTGTAAAAGTCGTCTGTTTGGAACTATTTAATCTGTTTCATTCAATGGTCTAAATATATCTAATACCTAGTGCATGAATAGTATTATGTGACTTACAATGATTCATCTATACTTCGCATTTCTGAAGTTAGTTAAAATTTGGAAGTACAATAATCTACGTATGTAATATTGACTTAACTATTTCTGCTTCTATCTTAGTGAAGTTGTGCTATGTACCACTGGAATTCCAGGGATCATTTCATATGTTTCTGATTTTATGCTGGCTGCATAACAAAGTCCTGCTAAATTGGTCATTTTTACCTTGAAATTGTGATCCTCTTGCTTCATATTTCTAATATGCTATGCTTGCACTTGTGTAGCACCATCTCTTGCCACATTCATTTTTATTTAATTAATTAATTAATTTTCAATGTTTGAGACAGAGTCTCTCTGTGTAGTTTAGACTGGCCTTTAGCTCACTATGAAACTTGAGGGAATCTACCTGCCTTAACCTCCTGGTCTGGGATTACAGGCATCCACCACCTTTCCTAGTTCTCATTTTTTAAAGAACATGAAACAAGATATCTGGAGTGAAAACCAATATATAGTGGTACCTTGTTTTATGAACTTAGTTTGTTTTACACTTTTTGATGCAGTTGTACTTGTATGGTTAAAATGGCCATGGTCATGTTTGTCATCAGATGTGCAGTTTGCAAATGAAAGCAAAATTTTGTTGAATGCTTTTATTTTCAAACCAAATTCTTTGCAAACAGAAGTGTTTGTGAAACAAAGTATTACTATATTTTAAATAATCAATTGAGACAAACACTATCAAAATAATGTTTTATATATCAACCCCATTCATATGTTTCCTAGAATATACACATGATGAGAAGCTTGATCTTCTGTGCCTGATTGTAATTGCACCAAAGGCATGCACTTTTCTGAAGACAGTGCTAAAAAAAATTAGTTACTAAATTTTGATTTAAGGCCTTAATACATTGGTCTCATTTTACTCTATCACCATAGTGAAGGCTAAGCCAATAATTATTAAATGGATGAGAAGGGAAACAGAGTAATGAACAAAACTTGATCATTAACATAAAATTTAATGAACAGTTATTGGCCTCTTAGGCTCATATACTCATTTTCAGTGGCTGACCACTGACCAAATCGAATGAGTCTATGTATTTGGTGAAGAATGAAAAAGGATCTCTTCAAAGCTAACAGTGAAGGGGCTGGGGATATAGCTCAGCGGCACAGCACCTGCATGGCAAGTGCAAGGTCATGAGTTCGATTCCCGGTACCGGAAAACAAACAAACAAAAAGAACAAAGCTAACAGTGATAGAGTGGCCTCTTTTCCTCAAATCACCATGTCTCCATTTAAAGGTGGACAGAGATATTTTAGCTTAATGAACAGTGTTCAGAGAGCACAGAAATAATGCAAATCTCCCTGTTTTCTTTATCTTTAACTCATTGTCTTCTTTATTGTGGAAAGGAAACTGAGCTTCAGGCTTCAGGTGTCATCATCTTCATATCTTGTTTTTCATCTGGACTGAGGAGTGGTGGGGAAGCTGTGCATGACCTAGGTCTCACAAAGCCACTTGTCTCTAAAGGGAAAAAAAACCCTAACTTTTGAAGTTCTGTTTTTCTGTCCTTACAATGTCATTTCATCTGTACTGCAGTCCAAGTTTTCACCATTGTATCTTTATTTTTTAATGGCTTTTAGCAGGTACAAGAGCTGTGCTTATATGGAAACACAGGGTACTCTAAGTTTTGTCAGTATTTTGCTGGGCTGGTTACAGTTCCCCCTATATTACTCCAGCCCTCAGTCTCAAGGACCATAATTTGCCATATTACTGGTCTGGCTGTCTCATGTTGGGTTGGCATCTTGGTTTTATCAAGTGTAGCTAGATCATAAGCAGAGTCAAGCTTGACACTCAATCCTAAAAAAAGAAAATACTAAAAATTCTGAAGTAAAATGTAAAAAAAAAGCCAAATTCAGGAGATATCTAATGATTGCATGTTAGAAGGGCTTCTTGTTTCAGATAGTCTTGTAGAAGAACTCTCTTTTGTTACCTCTGCAGTTCCACCTATTTCACTAGTGTTGGTACATAAGCAACTCTTTGATGCTCACAATTCCCACATGTCTCTAATGCATCCGCTTCATTCTTTAAGGTATTTCCAGTTAACTATCTGCAGCCTTGTCCTGTAGTGCTGGTGATGGTGAGTCAGGAGATGTTCCACACTGGAGGGGATGTGACAGACAAGTGGAATCAAGTCGTAAGACCTTTTTGCCAAATTTGAACAATGTCAGAGTTTTAGAAAGAGTGATATTAGGCTAAATTTATCTAAAGTTCACTGTTGAGTTTAATTTTGTCTTATTTTGTAGTTAGCATCTTAAAACTTCAGAACTTTGACAAAGTAAGGATAATATTTTTGAGCACAATTGTCTCTTATCTAACAAGAGGAATATGGCTTTTGTCAATTATATGACTATAAACAATACACAAGATGTAATTAGCAAAACAACTTAGTTACTTTTACAGCATATTAAGACAACAAGCATGACTGATTATTTTATATTAGCATAAAGACATTTTTAAAAATAAAGTCACAATATTAGTTTATGAAGAACTGTAAAATAATCAGAATTATAAAATAAAACTTTAAGTACAGAGCTAAGTATATATGAAATTCCTAAGACTTAATATTTTAAATATTTAATCCTAATTAGACAAGAAAACATTACAAATAGTTTACATAAATTTAAAACTTTTTAAAAAGTTTGTTGGTCTTGAGGTCATGTATCATATTTGGTGTTTTTGTGTTGTTTTGATTTTGTCTCCATTGATGTGTTTGTCAGTTTTTAAAAAATTTTTTTAATTAAAAAATTAAAAACAAAAAAAAAACAAAAAACAAACAAAAAAAGTCTGTTGTCAATCTTGTTGAGAACAGTTCAATAAAGAAACAGTAGATCAATATCCTAAGCCTTCTTGCTTCAAACATACTAACACTATGCCTTTGTATTATATTTTTAACTTTTCAAAAATATTGTTATAAAATTCTCTAATTAGAAATGTTTTATTCAAATGTTAATAAATATGTACTCTATAACAAAAATATAACTTTTTTTTTGTACTGGGAATTGAACTCAGGACCTTGCACCTGCCAGACAGGTGCTGCACTGCTGAGCTATATCTCCAGCCCCATAATTTTTATATTATTACAAAATTATGTCACCCCACACGAGTTATCAGTATTTTAAAAACTTGTTATTAAATCACATTTTTGTCCCAAACTGCCACATATATGTATTATATAAGCAAGCCTTGTTCATTTAGGAAAGAAAATATAACATTCTGGAGATGGAACATTTTCTCAATCTTATACAAGAATTTTCACCTTTCACAATAGCAGCTAAAAAGATGAAATACTTAGGAATCAATCTAACAAAAGAAGTAAAACATCTATACAGTGAAAATTATAGTACTCTGAAAAAACAGGTCAAATAGAATATCAGAAAATGAAAATCTATTCCTTGCTCGTGGATAGGAAGAACCAACATTGTGAAAATGGCCTTACTCCCAAAATTGTTGTACAGATTCAATGCAATCCCAATTAAAATACCACTAGTATACCTCACAAATCTAGAGAAAACACTCCTAAAATTCATCTGGAACCAGAAGAGGCCTAGAATAGCAAAAGCAATCTTGGGAAACAAAGGAAGGCAGGAGGCATCACAATTCCTGACTTAAAATTATATTACAAA
>NW_004955599.1:22044-23837 GCF_000276665.1 Chinchilla lanigera
GTTAGATAAGTGTGATGTTATGTCAGTATTACAGATGCATACACAACAATCTTTGAATTATGTGTAATAGAGAAAAATGCACCATTTGTATGTTTTAAGATGAAAGAACACAGGAATTTATACTTAGTAATTTGCTAATTGTAAATAACTCAGATGCTTTCCTTATATAGCTATATAAATAAATTTTTAACAATTACCGCTTTGGTATCCACAAAATGTAAAATATCTGGCAAACAGTGGTTATTGTTCTAACACAAATTTTGGTGTGGAAAAATTTTTTACAGTTGTATTCCGTATCTGGAAATTGAATCTACAGCTGTTAGACTGTTAATTAAAATTCTTTGAAGAATTTTGTGCACCTTTTGAACTTGAAAATTCACACCGACCCCAGTGAATTTCCTAAAAATAAAATTTTATGTCACAAAATGCAAATTATCTGAGACAATAAAGTTACCCAAAGTAAATTACTTGGAAGACCATAAATGGATATTTATTGGTTACGGACATTTAAAATCGCAAAGCTCCAAACACCCAGAAATTTCAGGACCTACAGGCAGAAATGGCCATCCCATATTGGTGCCTCATGGCTTCATCATTCCAAAGTTCTGGGAGTTATTATCCCTGTAATGTGCATCTGACTCTTTCAGGAAGTTAGGGAAAAGCGTAGATGCACAGTGTTTTCTCAGACACGTTAATGCATAATGCAAATTTCTCTTTTCCTTATAACAGACTTACTAAGAAAGCTCTGAAATGGACTTACAGTGGAGAATGTCTATTAAAGGGAAACTTAATTACTGCCACTTCTCTCCTTTCATAAGCCATAACAGCTGTCTGTTGTCCAACTGAACGTCTACTGAGGACAACAATCATTACATGCTGCCAGTCTTGGTCAATCACTCTGGTTCAAGAAAGCAGTCCTGTGAACATTTAGGAACAAACCAGTCCTGCAACTGCTGCAGTGATGACACAGAGACATGCGGGAGGAACCAGGTGTGCTACTGAATAAAAGCAGGATTTGCCTTTTTTCCATCCAGGATTTAAATGTCATATTTTTGCTATAGACTGTAATTCTACCAATGTTTGCAAAATACTGCCTCTTGGGCCACCTTCTACTAATATTAGAAGCATTATTTATACTGACTATTGTGACAAAACATTTTCTGAAAAGCTAAATAATTTAAACTTTTAAACAAATAATGCATAGCCACTACTGTATTACTGCATGTCATATTATCTCGATATAACTGATGCTGATTCCCAAGAGTATTTAAAGGTCCTAACAAACTCAATTTATTATATTCTTTAATATTTTTCATGTCTTTACAGTGAAATTTTTCTTAAATTCAAACACCTAAAAATATAATTCTCATTGGCTAACACTAGCAATGTATACAGTAACAGTTGAAGTCAATTTCATAATATCTTTTAATAGATTTCTTTTAATTATGTGAATAAAAAGCTGTTTGGTTTTATGGGGTTTTTTGAGTTAACCAGTGCTCTTATTTTTACTTTAAAGAGAAAAGAAAACAAAATAACAACAACCAAGACAAAAACAAAACAACACAAAAGCAATAAAAACGATAGTGAATCTCAAAACAAGGTGATAGGAATTTAAGAATGGTTGCTATATTGCATATTGTTATCTTCAACGAAGTTGCTTAGATTATCAGATGTAAGAATGCAATACTGATTAAACAATTAAGGGAATAAAAATAATAAAAACATTAGAAATGATACAGAGTTTTACTAATTAAGATAGTAGGGGTTGAACAATGGTTGTTATATAGCATATT
>NW_004955599.1:27303-38363 GCF_000276665.1 Chinchilla lanigera
AGACAGGGTCTCGCTATGCAGTTCAGGCTGGCCTTGAGCTGTCTTTGTAGCCCAGGCTGGTGTTGAACTCCCAATGGTCCTCCTGCCTCAGCCTCCCAAGTGCTGGGATTACAGGTGTGCACCACCACGCCTGGCCAACTCTTCGATTCATTAATTCTTTGTATTGTTTTCTTAGTATCCATTGCATTAATTTCTCCTTTGATTTTTATAATTTCCTGCGTTCTTTGGGCTTTGGGCTTGATTTGCTCTTTTTCTACAAGCTTGAGGTTCAGCATAAGGTTGTTTGTGCTTGTTCTTTTTGACTAATGTGGGAATTCACCACTATAAATTTCTGTCTGAGGACTGATTTCATTGTGTCACACAGGTTCTGTTAAGTTGTATGTGCATTTTTGTTTGATTGTAAATATTGTTTAATTTCTTCTTTAGTTTCATCTCTGACCCATTGGCTATTCAGGAGGGTGTTACTTAATTTCCATGGGTTTATGGAGTTTTTCCAATTTCTTTTGTTAATAATTTCCAATTTCGTTGCACTATGGTCCAATTATATGCCTGGGATAATTTCATTTCCATCGCATTTACTTAATCATGTTCTGTGGGCTAGTGTATGGTGTATTTTAGACAGTGTCCCATGTGCAGCTGAGAAGAATATGTATTCTGATGTTGGGTGAAACACTTTGTAAAACTCTACTAGGCCCATTTGTTCACAAGTTTGGTTCATTTCTGTCATTTGTTTGCTGATTTTTTTTTTTTTTGTCTAGTTAATCTCTTTGTGACAATGGTGTGTTAAAGTCCCCTGTTATGATTGTGTTACTGCTGATTTGATTTTTCGTGTCTGTTAAAATTTGTCTTATATAGTTGGATGCTCGTGTATTTGGTGCCTATATATTTATGATTGTTGTCTCTTCCTCTTGCAGTTTTCCCTTAACAAGGGTGTAGTGACCTTTTTTTATCTTTTGATCATTCTTGGTTTAACGTTTGCATTGTCTGCAAATAGAATAGCTACCCCTGCTTTTTTGTGCGTTCCTGTCGCATGGAGTGTTGCTTTCCATCATTTGACTTTCAGTCTATGAATTTCCTTTTTAATTAAATGTGTTTCTTATATACAGCATATTGTTGGTTTTGTTTCTTGATCCACCCTGCTAGTCTGTTTCTTTTGATTGGTGAATTGAAGGCATTTTATCTTTGTCATGTTATTTTCCTACTGTTGGTTCTCTACATTCCCCCTCTGTTTAATTGCTTGCCCTGCTTGGTGGTTTCTTTCTTTCTTTCTGGTGGTTTCTTTCTATTGTTGTTCTTGAAATTGTGGTTATATGTATGTCTTTCTACATTACCTTTCAGCACTCTTTTAGGATTGGTTTGGCACTCATGAATTTCTTCAGTTGTTCTTTGTTGTAGAAGTATCTTATTTCTCCATTGATTTTGAAGGATAGTTTTGCAGGTTATGTAAATTTGGGTTGGGTTTTCTTTTCTTTCAGGACCTGAAATACTTCACTCCAGTCTCTTCTTGACTTGATTGTGTTGAGAAATCTGCTGTGATTCTGATGTGCTTTCCTTTATAGATTGTCTGTTTCTTTCCTTTAACAGCTTTTAATATTCTGTTCTTTTGTTGAATTTCTGGGATCTTGATTATTATATGTCTGGGTGTAGATTTATTTTGGCTATGGCTAACTGGAGCTATATATGCCTCACTTACCTGTGCATCAGATTCTTTTTCCATGCTTGGAAAGTTTCTGCTAATACTTCTGCAAATAGTCTTTTTATGTCATTTGTGTTGACTCCTGCTTTTTTTTATTAATAATAGTCAGTTTTATATCGTTTTTCTTTCATCCTCTTGTAGCTGTTGAATTTTTATTTCCTGGTCCATTGTTATTTTTAAGAGATCTTTTCTTTCATGATTCCTAGCTGCAATTCTGTCTTCAAGGTCTCAAAGTGTGTCTTCAGTTTTGTTGAAATGATTTTTCCAGCTTATGATGGAATTTTTAATTTCATCATTATCTCTCTGTATCTGTTTCTGCATTTCAGTTCTTTCCTATATTGTTCATTCAAGGTTTCCATTATTTTTCTGTGCTCCTGTATTTTTTATGTATGTCCTCGTTAGATGTGCTGAGCAATTTTCATTATGGTTGTCATTTCTTTTTTTACCTGAGAGATTATTTCTGACCTGATTTCTTCTATAGTCTGATGGAGTTGTTTCTTTACTTCAGTTCATATCATTTCAGAAATTTCACGTGTGTGACTTCCATGTTCTTCTATGTCAATGTCTTCTGGACTTGTTCTGGATGGGCTGGAGGTCTGAGATTGCATTTTGTACCTTCATTTTGACATTTTCAAAGCTCCGGAAATTCCCTGGGGCTTAGCATCGCTCCCGTGATGATTGGGGTAGGGTGTCACTCACTGAGGCCCTGGAGCCTCCCTGGGGCTCACCATCACTCCTGCAATGGTGTGAGCCCTGGGGTGTGGCTCACTGAGGATCCCCCAGTTCCCTGGAACTCTGCGTCACTCCCATGGTGGTGTGGGTGGTGGGGTGTGGCTCCTTGAAATATTTCCTGTTCTTTCATATTGATTCCATTTCCTTTTAGGAATGCTTTTATTTTCTTTACTGAAACTATCTTGATAAGCTGTCAGAAAACCTCTGTCATGAAGCTAAGATCCTCATTTAATGTTCTGCCCACTGACTACCTTAGGTACTTCCCTCTATTCCATTGTTTTCTGTCCCTGCCTGCACCCACATTCTTCTTTGGGTTGAGGGATTCTTTCCATGCCACACTGACTCTGGAAGTACAGTGGCATAGTTGTGATCCTGTTTTCAGAGACAAAAAAAAAGAGCTCATGAGTACACTAAGGACACAGGCAACTCTGCAAAGTATGAGTAAATCCTGCTTCAGTGGAATGATCCAGCAGGCTGGCTCAAGTTAATGTCCAACAGGAAGCTTGGGCTAGGAAGGGTTTCATTTAGAGTCTGTCATTTGGATTGTACTTAAGCTGCCATTTGTTTGTTTGTTTGTTTTTCTTCTCCCTCTTGGCTCAGAGGGCAGAAAATGAAGCAGCCTTGTATCATTGAGGAAGAGTTGCTGTGGTATGAACTGTCCACTCATAAACACTAGCCAGAGAACAGCACCCTCTGTCAGGCACTCAAGTCAGAAGTTCCCAGTGTGTTGCTGAGACTCCCAACCTGGCTCGGCCTGACTTGATCTATGAACTCTACTGACTGTGACTGCATAGGAAGATCTGGGGAGACCCTTAACCTTCAAAATATTAGTTACACAGGTCCACTGCCTAAAATAAGAATGAAGTTTATTTTGCTTGCACAACTTCTGTTTGGAAGTGGAAAGAACCAGCTTTGGCAGAATCTGGGCCTCTCCACACCGGTTGAGGCATCCTTGTTCCTATATGTCAACTGTTACAGGTACACATTTGGTTCTTTCTAGCCCACTGGTTGGGGCTGAGACATGTGCAGGGACCTAAGCATCCTGACTTGTTCCATTGAGTTAACTTTAGTATGGTCGAGCCCTGCCTTTGCTAGCTCAGTGCCATCAGTCAACCCCACTCCTCACCATCCTATTCAGTGAGTAGAAGGGCTAATGGGAGACTCACAACGTGTGTGTGTTTTCTGTGTGGGTGAGCCTGCTGTGCTGTGTGCCCTATTTTTTCTTCCAGCAGCAGACCCAGCTTTATGGTTGATATCTAAAGTGTCTCCTAAAAGTCTCATGAGTTTCAAAGTTGACTGATTTGTATGGGCCCTGTCCTCATCAGTGAATTCATTCACTGGTAAGTTCAGCATCTGAATATGCTGTTCAGAGGTGGGAACTTGTTGGAGATGGGTCACTAGAGCAAGGCCTAGAAAAGTAGATTCTTGTTTGCAGCTACTCCGGTCTTTCTATCCTTCCAGTTGCCATAGCGTGAGTACATTTTCCACCTTGCCACTCGGCCATCCTGTTTCTAGCTGGGACCATCCAGTAGACCATGAACTGAAATTTTGAGCCAATGTAAACTTCTCTAAGTTGTGGTTGTGCAGTATTTTGTCTCAGTAACAAGGGTCAATTTGAAAAATTACAAGACTAAAAGAAAGATAGAAATTTACATAGTTATGTAAATAACTCTTGCTACTGCTAAGTTTAGGTAATCATTTTTGGGACATATTTTGAAATTTTGTCTGTCTGTCGATACCTTAAAAATAAGTTAGGCACTATTTTTCTAGGTATAATGGGGAGGGTTTTACACAGGAATACAAATGATTACAAAGTATTTCTCAAGGTAGTAGGGGTTTTGGCCAGGACCATCACTCTGAGGAATATCAGACCTTTCACACTCTTAGTTATCATCTTTTAGAATTTTGACACTGCATCTCACAATGTGGCCCAGGCTGAACTTGAAGCTCTTATCCTCTTGCCTCAACCTCTCTGAGTGATGTGATCACAGGTGTGGATCACAAGCACAACTATGTAACATGTTCACAGTAGTTAAACATCATCAATTATTTGTTTTATTTGAAAAATGTAATTTTGACCATTGTGAATATGTTGGAGGCATTCTGAAAGACATCCTTGGGACCTTATTCTCCTAGGTAAGTGTCTGTGAATTTGAGATTAGTTGTCTGTGCAGTATAATTTTTTAATGGAGGAGGGAATCTAGGACTATTGTAACTTTTCAAACATTAAGAGTGTCCATCTCTTTCTATCACAAGCCGTTTTGAGGCAATATATTCATTTTTGCTAATGAGACTACTCAGTGTTTCACCCCATGGTAACTTCAGAAGGATGGCTCAACATCACATGCTTTGGACACCCATCTTCACGTGTGCTAGGGCAGTGCTCTGAATTTGTCAAAATTTTGGTCATTCTGGTTGTTGTATTGATTTGGGGCCAAATATTTTTGTGGAAGAAATGCTTAGAGCTCAGCAAATCATACACTTTTTTTTTTTTTATTTTTTATTTTTCTCCGGTACCGGGAACCGAACTCACGACCTTGCGCTTGCCAGGCAGGCGCTTTTGCCGCTGAGCTAAATCCCCAGCCCCAATCATACACTTTTGAATTCAGAAGAAAAATTAGGAAAAGACAAAGGTCAACCTTGATTGACTGTGGATGTTTGTATCTGCTCAGAATTGAGGCTGAGAACATGAAATTTCACCCTGTGAAGAAGGGGCTACATAGGAGGTGAAGTGGCCCCAGATTTAACTTCCCTTATTTCTCGTATTTCTCTCTCACCACCTGTGATTGAGCTGCCATGGGCTGCATAGCACAGCACATGGTGTACATCCCCAGGAGCTTGTTTAGCCTTCTGAGTATTGGTTCTTTTGTGAACTGCAGTGAATCAGGCTTCTTTCATAATCAGCTTTCCCTTTGCTTCTTTTCCAATAAGTTGCTTGTACAAAATACAGATACACTGTGGATGTAAGAATTGATTTTTATGATTTAAACGTTAGATTAGGGGCTGGGGATTTAGCTCAGTGGCAAAACCGCCTGCCTGGCAAGCACAAGGTTGTGAGCTCGGTTCCCGGTACCGGAGGAAAACAAAAAAAAACAAAAAAACATTAGATTATAATTTTCCTTGTTAAAAATCGAGTGGAGAATTGATTATATTTGAAAAACAAAGAAAAATTTAGAAGTAATATTTGTTGTATTTACCATAAATATGCCTAAATATCCATAGAATCATTATGCAAGTGAATAAATCCCCTATGGTTCCTTCTAGTGTGTCTCTGATTTCATCTGGCTACTCCCATGGTGGCTACAGGATGGATTTTCTGAAGTTTCTCTCTCTCTCCCTCTCCCTCTGTTTCTCTCTCTCTTGTTTTGAGACAGGGTCTCACAATGAAGTTCAGGCTGAACTTGAACTCACTTTGTAGCCCAGGCTGATCTCAAATTCACAGTGATCCTCCTGCCTCAGCCTTCTGAGTGTTATGACCACAGGCATGCTCCACCATACGCAGCCTTCTGAAGTCTCTTTGGACCTTAACACTCTCATCAAGCAAAGTGTTATTTGGTTTTAGTTCTTTGGAGTTTTCAGCAAGTTAGTAGTTAGGTTAATAGATCATCATTATTATGCTTGAAATATTATTCATAATTTCTTTGCCTCAATTTATTGCCAATAGAATTGTAGGGAAACTCATATTTCAGCCACTTCACTTTCTTACTGCACATCCTGCTGCATCCCATGCAGCTCTTGAAGTTCCTATCGGGGGGAGGATGGCAAGAGGATGGAAAAACAAATATAAGAGACAAAAGCTGAGGTCTGGTGAAGCCCTCTCTCTCCAGGTGGGAGGAAAGAAACTGCTCAACCACCATAAGGCATTTATTTAAACATTTGACAGGTTGGTGTCATATGACACCACTTTGCATAGCAACTGATTGTTTGGATTGTCTTGGAGCTTGGTGTTCTCTGGACTGAAGCAGCTTGATCATGTGGCTTGAATCAGGTGCTCTTTGCTCCTGACTGGCTTTGCCTCGCTGCCATATGTATGGTCAATTTCCATCTTCAGCCATTCCCTAGAACTGCCTCTGGGCTTGGGCTTTTTCATGTCCATTAAAAAAAAATTTTGCTGATATGATTAAAAATGTTATTATTGATTTTTTTTTCTTTAAGCGATAATGAATTAGAATTCACAGAATAAGGATAGTGGCATGCAGGAAAAAATTCAGAATTTGGAAAATTTTTTATATAAAATTTTCATCTAATATTTTATAGATATGTGGTTTCTTATGTTTTACCAATATGTAGAATAGTTTGTTTATACTTGTCCATCTAATATATTTCATTATATTTTTGTGGCTTTTCTTGTGTTTATTTCATCTAGTGTTGAACCTCTTCCATATATGGGCTTGTAACATTTGTAAAATTGTGTGTGTCACTGTGAGGGCTTGCACATGCTCTTAGATTTATAATTTTTAATCCACTTGTTTATACCTGATACATAATTACATGGCATACTTTTGTATACTTATCTAGGGACATACTCTGTGGTATAATATCTTAATAATTCCATAATTTTTTTGCTGGTATTGTAGGGGCTTTTTTAAATGTAATGAAAATTTTAATTCTTTATTTCCAACACTAGTATATTTCTTGAGAGCTTGTTTGGAGGTTCCAGCAGGGGAGTGTAGCTACTTGTACACCCTTGACTGAGGAACGGTCACCCTGTATCGGGGGTGGTCGTGCTCTTTGACTAAGCACACAGCTTCAGGAGGAACACACATGGAGCACTGAGGGAGGAAGGGGACACCTACCTAGCCAGCTAGATCATCCAAATCAACCCTGGCAATCAACAGGGTGATAGATGTTGCAGCCAGATCACCCTCACATCCAGTACTAGTATATTCTAACACTGCTCAAGGAAGAGACTGAGAAACACACTTGATTCTCATAATTAGAGAGCCACAAAACTTAATGAGCCATGGTTCCCCTGGAGCCAGGTGCAAGATAAGTGCAACTTAGCCAGACGGTGATGTTTTTCTCACTTTCAAGTGCCAGAGACTTATCACCTCAAGGACACCTCTGCCTGGTCTCAGACAGTGATTGATTCTTTCCCCCATATTATATGATAATAACCCCAATTAGCATATGCAGAAGAAGTCTGCCTGACAACATAGGGCCCAGCCTATGTAACCAATTATAAAATATCCTGTTATCTGGAGACAGGATCATACTATGTAGTCCAGACTAGCCTTATACTCAGTTATGTAGCCCAAGCTGGCCTGAAACTCATGATGATCCTCCTGCCTCAGTCTCCCAAGTCCTGGCATTACAGGCATGCACCACTGTGCCCAGCTAGGAATGTAAATATCCTGGAAATATTAGAAAAAAATCATCACTGGGCTTGGACAATGAAGAGTGTCCAGCTGACTGATCCCTACCTGACTCAAACCTCTCTTGCCCCGTGGATGACCACTCTCCCACTTTGGTGACTTACTAAGTTTACCATGTGTGATTTTGTATGAACAGTATTATTTTAGTTTCTTCCCTTGGAATTTTCCATGAGTATTACAGAAACTGCAAAAGTAAACATTTTCAGAGTTTTTTTGGTCTCACCATTGTTCATAAGTGCAAATATGTGAATCAAGGGCAAAGTGCTTTCTCATCTATTCTTTGGTCATGTGGTTCAGGATTTTTGTGATTTCCTTGAAGAGAATCACATCTGTCTCCAGGAATAAAGGTATACTGCTTTCTCTAGATATTGGAAAGAAGTCACTGCTCATATTTTGGTAAATTCCAAAGGAAAAGAAATGGGTATAGAGTGTATTATTGGAGTCTCAATTTTTGCATAAGTCTACTTCTTTATTATGTTTTTCTACACTTCATTTTCTTTAGTGATTTTCTCAGAAAAAAATTTGATTTTTGTTTTCTATTCACTGTTTTCTCTTGAGTCAGATATGTTGTAGTCATTTATTAGGTTTGTGTTCATTATCTTTGCTCCCTATACAGAATCTTTATATTGTGTACACAGCAAATATTTTGTTTTTGTCTTATGTCTTATGATTGTCTTCTGAGGAAGCACCTTTTGGACATAAAAAAGTTATTTCACTATGACTTCTCACAGCATTCAAGGTTATCATTCCCATTTTGATATGTAACTTTATTACACATAGAATACAAGATTATATATTTCAGGTTTCCAGATGCATACCAATTTCTCACTGAACATACATGAAACAGACTGTGATTTCTTCTAGAGACCCATCATACCAGCTATATCATGAATCAGTATTCATTGTACATGTGGATCCACTGAAGACTGCCTTCCTCCCCTGAGATCAATGTGTCATTCCCTTTGTTAATGATGCAGTCTCATGAAAGGTGGATTTTTTTTTTTTTTTTTTTTTTTTTTTTGGTTTTTCTCCGGTACCGGGAACCGAACTCACGACCTTGCGCTTGCCAGGCAGGCGCTTTGCCGCTGAGCTAAATCCCCAGCCCCGAAAGGTGGATTTTGAATGTATTTCATTTATATTAGACTATCAACCTTCTTGCTTAGAAGGTATTAAATGTTGTTAGTCTTTTATTTACAGTACTGCTATTTTTTTAAAAAAAATGTGTCATTTATAAGTGACACAATGTTTTTTCAAGTTTTTCTTTTTGGGGGAGATTGAGGCAGAGTCTTACTTTATATTTCAGACTGGTCTTGAACTTACTGTGTAGCCAAGGATCACCCCAAACTCATAGCAGTCCTTCTGCATCAGCTTTCCAAGGGATGGAATTACAGACATGACTGAAATTTTCATCAGCCAGCCATACCTGGCTGAAATTTTCCTTTTGTGCCTATTTTCTTTGTGATATATTGCTTTTCAATGCATATAAAACATTGTAGTCATCTTCTTTCCCT
Organism: Chinchilla lanigera; assembly: GCF_000276665.1. Taxonomy (NCBI): domain Eukaryota; kingdom Metazoa; phylum Chordata; class Mammalia; order Rodentia; family Chinchillidae; genus Chinchilla; species Chinchilla lanigera. The sequence continues at coordinate 36,618 of NW_004955599.1, forward strand.
CATTACACTCCTGTATCCACCTAGAATTTTTGTTTGTTTGTTTGTTTGGTTGGTTTTTTTTGTTTGTTTTTGTTTTTGGTTTTTTTCTCTGGTACCGGGAACCAAACTCACGATCTTGCACTTGCCAGGCAGGCACTTTGCCGTGAGCTAAATCCCCAGCTCCACCTAGAATTTCTTATATCTCAGTGCAATGTGACTATTTAGTGACACTGACTCATAAGATAATATAAGTCTTTCTCTCTTTTCATTGTTCATAGAGTTGTTCCAATAAAACTGTTTTTCCATTAACATTTTAATTAGCATCCATAAACCATAGTTGATGTTGTTATATTTTCTGTGAAACCAAATTCAAGTTTTACAGTGCTGCCTAAGTACTGCCTAAGAAAGAAGAACTTGATGCCTTACATACGATTTGAAAAGAGATGTTACCTATGGTCTGTCAAAACGGTTCATTTGCTCCAGTGTTTTGCGGTGGTGATCTTCAAGGGCCCTTCTATGAACTATGCACTGATATCATTGCAGTGAGCCAGCAGAACCAGTGCTCCCATTCCGCCATTGTTTTACCAAAATGAGTGATACTCCAGGATCAAAATGGCTGTCTGAAACAAATGTGCATACACATTCAATTGGTGACCAAGACATGGGTTTTTTTTTTTTTTTTCTTTTTGAGACAGGGTCTCGCTATGCAGTTCAGGCTGGCCTTGAACTCACTTTGTAGCCTAGGCTGGTCTCGAACTCACAGTTATCCTCCTGCCTCAGCCTCCTGATTGCACCACCATGCCTGACAAGACATGGAGTTAATATTTGAAGGAATCAGCCTCCATTCAGCTTTGTTGTGCTGTGTTTTGTTTTGACACAGGGTCTCACTGTGTAGTTCAGGCTGACCTTGAACTCACAGTTTACCCCACACTGGTCTTAAACTCATGGTGATCCTTCTGCCTCCACCTGGTGAGTGCTGAGGTTCAGACATGCACCACCACACTTGGCTCCCAATTACTTTTTAAGAGAGGTATTGAGCTATCCCTGCCTGTGAGTCTCAACCTTTCTTCAAGAAATGTGTGTTTGATCATTTAGGAGACAGTGACCTTTGAGGATGTGGCTGTGAACTTCACCTTGGAGGAGTGGACTTTGCTGAATCCATCCCAGAAGAAACTCTATAGAGATGTGATGGGGGAAACCTTTAGAAGCATGGCTTCTGTAGGTAAAAATGGCATTTCTTTCTCATTTATATAATCAGAGAATATTGTTTGTTGCTCATCAGTGCAGTTTCATTCAATAGAACATGAAAACATTTTGAAGAATATCTCCATCCTGGTTACATTATAACATCAACCTAACAAATCTATTGATTTTTATGAAATAACATAGTGACTCCTTATATTTCTATTTCTATAATTCAGGAAGAGTGTGGGATAACGGGAGATTTGAAGAAGAGTACAAAAATTACTGGAGAAATCTAAGGTAATTTGCAGTCATGAAAAGGAATGTTCCTCAAGTGTCAGTGCGTGAGCAGACAATCAAGAGAAGGAGGCCATGTTCAAACTGATGTAACCTCACAAATACTCTCCAAAGATTTATACAGGTTAAGTATGAGTAATCTGACAATGGAATAAGGTAATATTCCAAAGTAGGAAACAGTTAGTACTGATATCATTAAACAAGTGACAGTATCTGATATACAAGTATAAAAAGTATTCTTTCATGATCATCATGAATATGTATGACATTATACTTAAATTATTTTTT
>NW_004955599.1:41839-43220 GCF_000276665.1 Chinchilla lanigera
CTTGGTAATTCGTACATATCTAGGAATCTGTCTGTTTCTTCTGAGTTTTCTATCCTATGAGAGTAAAGATTTTCAAAGTAGGTACCAATGATCTTCTGAATTTCTGTAGAATCTAGTAGTTTCATCCTTTCCATTCCTTATTGCATGAATTTGAGTTCTTTCCTTTCTTTCTTTGATAAGGTTGGCTAGGGGTTTGTCAATTTTATTTATTCTTTCAAAGAACCAACTCTTTGATTCACTTATTTTTTGGAGGGTTTTCTTTGTCTCAATTGCATTAGTTTCTGCCCTGATCTTTATAATCTCTTTCCTTCTTTGGGCTTTGTGCTTGACTTGTTCTTTTTCTAAAAAATTTGAAGTACAGGATTAGGCTATTTATTTGTTCTCTTTCTGTTTCCCTTATATGTGAGTTCACCACTATAAATTTCCCTCTGAGTACTGTTTTCATTGCATCCCACAGATTCTGGTAAGTTGTATTTACATTTTCATTTGTTTGTAGGTATTTTTAAATTTCTTCTTTAGTTTGTTCTGTGACCCATTGGTTGTTCAGGATTGTTGTTTAATTTCCAAGTGTTTACGGAGTTTTTGGAATTCCTTTTATCATTAATTTCCAATATCATTGCATTGTGGTCAGGTAATATGCACAGGATAATTTCAGTTCTTTTGCATTCAGGTAGGTATGCTCTATGGGCTAGGATGTGGTCTATTTTAGAGAAAGTCCCATGTGAAGCTGAGAAAAATTTGTATTCTGATGTGGGGTGGAACACTCTGTATATATCAACAAAGTCCATTTTTTCACAGATTTGATTCAGATCTATTATATCTTTGCTGATTTTTTGTCCAGTTGACCTATCTCTTTGTGTCAAAGGGGTGTTGAGGTCCTCTGTTACAGTATGGTGATTAATTATTTGAGTTTTCATGTCTGTTAAGATTTGTCAGGCTGGGGATTTAGCTCAGCGGCACAGCGCCTGCCTGGCAAGTGCAAGGTTGTGAGTTCAATTCCTGGTACTGGAAAAAAAAACAAAAAACAAACAAACAAAGATTTGTCTTATATAGTTTGGTGCTGTGATACTTGGTGCATACAGGTTTATGATTGTTATCTCTTCCTCTTGTAGCTTTCCCTTCATAAGTATGGAGTGACCTTCTTTATTTCTTTTGATTGTTGTTGGTTTGAAGTATACATTGTCTGGGAGCATAATAGCTACACCTGCTTTTTTCTGGGTTCCTGTTGCATGGAGAATTGTTTTCCATCCTTTCACTTTCAGTCAATGGATTTCCTTTTGAGTAAAATGTGTTTCCTGTATACAGCATATTGTTGGATTTTGTTTCTTAATCCACTCTGCCAGTCTGTTTCTTTTGACTGGTGAATTGAGACCATTTACAT
>NW_004955599.1:45136-47280 GCF_000276665.1 Chinchilla lanigera
ATTAATATCTGAAAACTGCTAACCTTGAAACAGTATTCAAGTGGAAATGAATGCTAGTGCCATAATAAATCAGTGTTTTCCAGCCATCCTGCAGAGAATTGGTTCTATATATGTTTTAAAATTCTTAGAAGGCACCCTCCAACATTATTGGTGGAAATGTTAAGTAGAGCAACCATGATAATCAGTATACAGATGCTTCAAAGTGTAAAACTATAACTTCCATTTGATACAAGCATACTTCCCCTGGGTATGCTTCCCAAAAGATTAAAATCATCATGATATACTCATAGATGCACACCCACAGTCAAAGCAGGCCAATTTATGACAGCTAAGCCCTGGAAGCAGCCTGGATGTCCATCATTGGATGCATTTGATAGGCTCAGGCTGATGGTGCGTTCATTTAAACCAAGTAGTGTGGAAAGCTCATTCAGCAGGTTGACAAGTTGAACCTCAGCCCAAGCAACTTAATCATCAATGCAATTCTCTCTCAAAATAAGAAAAAAGCCTAGGATGTAACTCAATGCTAAGGCCTCTTTTTAATTCCCAACACTACAGAAAAAAAAAAGATAACATACTATACAGTCATTCCTACAGATGAATAATATCATGTCATTTGCCAAAAGAAATGGGTGGTTCTTCATCCCATAATGTTAAGTGAAATAAATCAGGTACAGTATGTGAGACATTGCTTGCTTTCTGTTATGCAAGAAACTGAAAATATCAATTAGGGAGTAAAATAAAGGACAGATGATAGAAAAAAGAAAAGCTGACTGTTTGGAGAGAGAAATACATACAGGGTAAGGAGAAAAGGAGGAGACTGATAGGAGAAAGGATATCAAAATGACCAGTATGTGATATACAAAAATACCAGTTGCCCAAAATAAAACCAAACCTTCTATATTGTAAAATATACCAACTTAAAAATTCCCATAAAAAACACCTCCTTTTTGAGAATGGCGATTTGAAGGTATCCTCTAGGGCATTCAGTTAATTCAATGTCAAAATTTCATACAAGACATGATAGCAGATCTTGTTCTGGTAAATCATTAATGTGGAGACCCATTTTATTGTAACTTTTTTTTCTTTACAGAAATAAAATTTGGAATCAATATAATGAAATATTCCTTTGGGCTCCAGATGGTAATGTGGACATGAAACAGGGTGGTTTAAAACCAGCAGAAAGGCTTGCTTGTAGAAAGTCCCTGATTAGGCCTTTGTCCCTAAATGTGCCTGTGTTAACTCACACTGCACTGAAACCATGTGAGTATTTGGCATCTGAACAGAAGCTGTACAAATGTAATGAACATAGAAGAACATGTAGTAATTTCCAATTCCTTCAGAAGCATGGAAGGACAATGGCTGGAGAGAAATTCTATGAATGTGATCAATGTGGAAAATCTTACTCTGATCTTAGTGAAAGAAATCACCTTAGACAGAAGACCTTTGTATGTAAGCAAAGTCTGAAAGCCTCCAGCACACCCAATGATGTTCAGATCCATGAAAGAAATCACAGCGAGGGAAAGCCTTATGTATGTAACCAATGTGGGAAAGGTTTCAGTACACATCGATATTGTGAAATACATAAAAGATGTCACACTGGTGAGAAACCCTATATATGTAAACAATGTGGTAAAGCTTTCAGTACACAGGGGTATTGTAAAATACATGAAAGAAGACACACTGCAGAGAAATCCTATTTATGTAAGAAATGTGGGAAAGCTTTCAGCACACATGGATATTGTCAAATACATGAAAGAACTCACAGTGGGGAAAAACCTTATGTATGTAAGCAGTGTGGGAAAGCTTTCAGCAAGCGTAGTTCATGTAATATACATGAAAGAAATCACACTGGGGAGAAACCCTATGTATGCAAGCAATGTGGAAAAGCTTTCAGTGCACAGTCTTATTGTAAAATACATGAAATAAGTCATGCTAGGGAGAAACCCTACGTATGTAAGCAATGTGGAAAAGCTTTCAGCAGGCATAGTGCATGTAAAATACATGAAAGAAGTCACACTGGGGAGAAACCTTACGTATGTAAGCACTGTGGGAAAGCTTTCAGCACACGTCGTGCTTCTAAAAATCATGAAAAGATTCATACTGGGGACAAACCCTATATATGTAAGCAATGTGGGAAAGCTTTC
>NW_004955599.1:47440-49739 GCF_000276665.1 Chinchilla lanigera
TGTAAAATACATGAAATTACTCACACTGGGGAGAAACCATATGTATGTAAGGTATGTGGAAAAGCTTTCAGTACACACCTTTATTGTGAAAGACATAAACGAACTCACACTGGGGAGAAACCCTATGTATGCAAGCAGTGTGGGAAAGCTTTTATCAGGCACAGCGAATGTAAAATACATGAAAGAACTCACACTGGAGAGAAACCATATCTTTGTAAGCAGTGCAGGAAAGCTTTCAGCACAAAGTATTATTGTAAAGTGCATGAAAGAATTCACACTGGGGAGAAACCATATATATGTAAGCAATGTGGGAAAGCATTCAGTACACAGAGTTATTGTCAAATTCATGAAAGAACTCACAGTAAGGAGAAACCCTATGTATGTTAGCAAGGTGGGAAAGCTTTAGGCACACACAGGAATTGTCAAATACATCAAGTCTCAGTGGGGAGGAGACCTGTAGAGAAAACTAATGTGTAATTAATATGTAATGATAATTAATATGTAATGTTTGTTGTCAATATTTCTTCATATGTTTTTCAGGAAATACAATTCCAGATGGAGATAAACTATAGTACATAATATGTTTTTCAGTAAATTACTTATAAATATCAGGATTATGTACCTGTGGTATTTAATGTAAAAATAGTGAGTTTACATAATTATGTATTTTTGTGTCCATGTCTTTGAACTTAATACGTAGTGTCTTTTAATTAAGTATGGTAAATTGAAATGTGCTTTTTAACTTTCAAGTATAGTTGGTGTTTAAGTAGTTTTGGCTTTGTTTTTAAAATTAGGAGGCATGGACCACTAAAAAAATTAATTTCCTTAATTGTGGAGATTTTGCCACTACAATTTATTTTAAGGATTTGATGCATATACTTCATATTCTGTGTAACAAAAGACTTTTTAGTTTGATGGTATATTTTATATTAAGATAGATTTTCCAAGACTTGTGAACATGTGTTTTTAACAAAGTTGATTTCTTTTCCCCAACTTGCACTTTAGCAAATGTTGTTTTTTATATACTGATAAGCTACCTCCTTGTTATGACCTAATTTTGCCTATTTTCCTTTCATTTTGGGGCCAGTATTAGCATTTACATAAAATTTTGTTTTCTTATGGAATTCTACTTTTCATGTTTAGGCAACTGGATTTATTGTATTCCCTGCTGCTGTGATGTCAATTTTTGATAATTATTATCATTTATACCTAGTAAGCTGACCTAATTGCATGAAGGAGAGCATAATTTGTGAGAGGTGTCATTGTGCTTATTAAAAACTGAAATTTACTATTATAATTCAGATTTTGTTCTGCTTTCTCAATTTTTGAGATAGATTTATACAGTACCACTTCTCATTGTTCATAAGGACCGCTGTCTCATGTTTGAGGTAAGTAACAACTGCCTTCAAACACATACAGTGGACCAAAGTGTGTGCATGAGTCCTGGTTGGTCTCCTTTTACCTGTGTTTTTACAATCATGTTTACATTAAAATATTTTATAAAATGTGTTATACAGTGAGCTTGAATACAAAAACTGCTCAATTTCTGATGGGAATGCATTATTACAAACATATGGTTATCATGAAAATGTAAGTGAGCAATTCATTAAATACCTATAATACAGTGGACATTATATTTTATCCTAGCCTTAATTATGCTTAGACACATAAATTACTCACCAGTTGTGGGATTACAGGCATGTGCCATCATGCCCAGTTCTCTTTTTTTTAAGAGTAGGAAAATTTATTAGAGAAAAGGAATGGGGAATAGGAATAGCATGTGAGAGACAGCAGGCCTCCCAAATGGGTTGCCAATGAGCTACCTCTCAAAAGAAATTTTATAGAGCAAAATCCTCAGGTGGGTGCAGTGGGGGTCAACATCATGATCAATAAGATTGCAAGTACAGTCACTTAGGCAATATTGATCTAAATGGTGGCAAGGGTACATGGGTGACATCATTAAACTTGGTCAGCAATGTATAGTCTTAATCTTGCCTTTAGTCTTAGTAGTTTTAGTCTTAGTTATAGTGGTCTTAGTCTTAGTAGCGTGAGATGGCCCACCCATAACGAGGTAATGGGAAATCTCAGAAGGGCAATACCAGTAATCCTAAGCCTCTGTTCATCTGTTAGGGAAGTATATAGAACTATCCATTGTGCCTTTAATCTTTAGATGCCCCTCCAGCCAAGTCCTGACCCATTCTCATCTTCTGCACTGACTCCCTCAAGGGCCTAGCTCTGTGTGCCTACTGTATTTCTACCTAACTTAGCTGTCTATTATATTCCCCTCTCTGAAGAGGTA
>NW_004955599.1:50873-52160 GCF_000276665.1 Chinchilla lanigera
TTTGTGGAAATGAAAACTAGTTCAACCACTGTGGAAGTCAGTGTACAAGTATTTAAAATACTAAAAAAAAAAAAAAAAATAGTTCCATTCAATATAGTTCTTACTCTTCTAAGTCTCATCTACAGAGAGTTAAAGACATCATAGTTCAATGGTACATGCATATTCTTATTTACATAAGCAATACCCACTGCCTCTGTTGGGCAGCAGCAGTAAGCCCTGCTCTGTCAGCAACCAACTGTCAAGGGTAAACTGATACTCTTCACTGTACTCTATTTAATAAATTACATGTAGTAGTTTATATTTTATTATGAAATGGACTCTGAGAGATTATTTTTCCTGACTATAGGTCGATATGAACATGATAAGCATGTTAATATAGCAAGGGCATAGCTATATGTTCAGTTAATTGAGTATATTAAGAGCATATTCAATGTATTTTACTTCAACTTTTTTTGGTTGATCAAATATGTCCATTTTGTTCTTCTAGTAACATCTGCAACCACTTCAACTTCATTGAAATTATGATGCACTTAGCATCAACTTCACTGCATTCTCTCCCGGATTCAATGACTTGTTAATCAGTGTATTGCACTGGAACATACTTATGCATATTTATATAGGTTTCTTTTTCTACTCTTGCTATAAAGGAATTTTTACATTTCCTCATATAATCAGAGGCTGAATACTTCTACAATGGGTGACTGCTCAAGTGATGGTAGAAACTTAAGAACAAGAATGAATAATGCAAATATTCCTAGTGGGGAGGCTTTGAAGCTCCATGGGAAACCACTCATAAAGGTCTATGTCCAAAGACTGAATGAATACTAGATTCTGATATTCTTGGATGATGACAGCACCAAACATCACATCTTTTTAAAAAAAAATTAAGTATGGTGACTCCCTGAACAGTGTGGGAGGCAGGTGGAGCCCTGGGCAACCTCTGGGGCCTTAGTGGCTACTCACCACACCCATAGAGTGTCTGCAGGTGCGGGCAGCAGTAAGTCCTGCTCTGTCAGCAACCAACTGTCAAGGGTAAACTGATACTCTTCACTGTACTCCATTTAATAAATTACATGTAGTAGTATATTTTATTATGTAATGGACTGGTCATATTCAGGAACCCTAGTGCGCTGCTGCTGTGACTCTCTGAACACCATGGGAGGCAGATGGAACACCAGGCACCCTCTGGGGCCTCAGTGGCTACTCGCCACACCCAGGGTGTGTCTGCACGTGCTGGGCTGAACCCCAGACATCTTCAGGAACCCTGGTGAGCCACCAGTGTGCCTC
>NW_004955599.1:53285-54607 GCF_000276665.1 Chinchilla lanigera
GACATAAAAAACCTATTTGCAGAAATAATAGCAGAAAATTTCCCAGGCATGGAAAAAGAATTGGACATACAGACAAATGAAGCATATAGAACTCCAGTTAATCATAACCAAAATAAATCTACACTCAGACATATAGTGATCAAGATCCCAGAAACTCAACAAAAGATCAGAATATTAAAAGCTGTGAGAGAAAAGAAACAGATCACCTATGAAGGAAAGCCCATCAGAATAGTGGCATATTTCTCAGTGAAGTATTTCAGGTACTGAAAGAAAACAACTTCCAACCCATATTGATGTACCCTGCAAAACTATCCTTCAAATTTCATGGAGAAATAAAATATTTTCATGATAAAGAACAACTGAAGAAATTCACGAGCATCAAAAAAATCCTACAAAGAGTACTAAAAGATATTCTAGAAAGAAATAAAACAGACCACAACTTCAAGAACAACAGAAAAGAACTACCAAGCAGATCAAGCAATTAAACAGGGAAAAAAGGATCCAACAGCAGGAAAATAGCATGACAAAGAGAAGCCAGTACATATCAGTTATATCATCAATGTAAATGGTCTCAATGCACTAAGCAAAAGAAGCAGAGTGGATTAGGAAACAAAACCCAACCATATGCTGTATACAAGAAACACATTTAACTCAGAAGGAAATTCATAGGCTGAAAATTAAAGGATGGAAAACAAGACTCCATGCAACGGGAACCCAGAAAAAAGCAATGTAGCTATTCTGTTTGCAGACAGCGTGAACTTCAAACCAAGAACAATCAGAAGAGATAAATAAGGTCACTATATACTTGTGAAGGGAAAACTACAAGAGGAAGAGATGACAATCATAAACATCTATGCACCAAATACAGGAGCACCCAACTATATAAGACAAATTTTATCAGACATGAAAAGTGAAATAAGAAGCAACACAATCATAACAGGGGAGTTTAACATTGTCACAAAGAGATAGATCAACTACACAAAAAATCAGCAAAGAAATAGCAAAACTTAACCAAACTTTTGAACAAATGGACGTAGTAGACATTTATAGAGTGTTCCATCCAACAGCATCAGAATACACGGTTGTGAAAAATAGTGTATTACCTGCACATAATTATCAATGGTTATCAATCAGCTGCACATAAGATCATCTCTAAAATAGAGCACATGTTAGCACATAGAAAATGTTTAAGTAAATGCAAAAGAATTGAAATTATCCCATGTACACTATCGGACCATAGTGCAATGAAATTGGAAATTAATGACAAAAGAAATCACAAAAAATCCATAAACAGTTGAAAATTAAATAACATCCTCCTGAAC
>NW_004955599.1:55537-56763 GCF_000276665.1 Chinchilla lanigera
AAATTAATGCAATGGAGACTAAAAAACAATACAAAGAATTAATGAATCAGAGTTGATTCTTTGAAAGAATAAAGATAATAGATAAACCCCTAGCCAACCTTATCAAAAAAAGGAAATAAAAAAATGAAATTCATGCAGTAAGGACTGAAAGGGGTGAAATCACTACAGATCCTGAAGAAATTCAGAAGATCTTCAATACTTACTTTGAATATCTTTACTCTAGTAGGATGGAAAAAACAGAGGAAATGGACATATTTCTAGATACATATCAATTACCAAAACTGAATGAAGAAGATGTAAAAATCCTGAATAACAATATCAGCTAGTGAAATTGAGAATGTAATAAAAAAACTTGCCAATGAACAAAAGCCCAGGTCCTGATGAATTCACAGCTCAATTCTCCAAGAAATTTAGAGAAGATTTAACACCAATTCTCCTCAAACTCTTTAATGAAAATAAAAGGGAAGGAATTCTCCCCAACTCATTCCTGGAGGCAAGTATTATCCTGATACCAAAACCAGAGAAAGACCCAACCAAAAAGAACTATAGGCCAATCTCCCTAATGAATATAGGCACAAAAATTCTCAATAAAGTACTAGCAAACAGAATACAACAAATCATCAAGAAGATTATACACCATGGCCAAATGAGATTCATCCTGGGAATGTAGGTATGATTCAATATACACCAATTAATTAATGTAATACAACAGGTCAATAGAGGAAAAGACAAAAATCACATGATCATCTCCATCAATGCAGAAAAAGCCTTTGATGAACTGCAACACTCATTCATGATGAAAACCCTACAGAAAATAGGAATAGATGGCCTTTACCTCAATCTGATCAAAGCCATCTATGATAAACTAACAGCTAACATCGTACTAGATAGTCAGAAATTGAAATCTTTCACTGTAAAATCAAGAGCAAGACAAGGATGTTGTGTTGGTTACTTTTATCTCCTTGCTGAGACAAAATGCCCAATGCCCAAAATGAAGGAAGGAAAGGTTTATTGAGCTTACAGTTTGTGGAGGTTTCAGTCCATACTTGGCTGGCTCTGAAGAAGAAGATAACAAAGCAAAAAGAGCAAAGGGGGGAATGGCAGCAGAACAGCAAAGCAGCCAGAGCAAAAGGGAGAAATGGTGGCAAGCAGCCTCTTTCCCTCCCTTACTGTGTAAACAGCATACCCCCACCTAAGGGGAGTGTACCTCTCACATAATCTCCAAG
>NW_004955599.1:59323-80707 GCF_000276665.1 Chinchilla lanigera
GTTCTTGTTTTCATTTGTTTATGTTTTTGATGCAGGTATTGTTCTTTTTTTCTCATTTACTACTCTCTTTAAAATAAAATTTAAAAAAAAGAAATTAGATGGTGTATGTCCAATTGAAGGACTAATGTCTGGGCATGGGCCTCTTGACTTCTTTCCTTGTCAAGACCTTTGTTCTATATGTTGTTGCTGCTACTGCTCCTTTGGCCATGTATTTTCAGACAACTCAGATTTCCTCTATAACCAGGTCTGAGTTTTTACCCAACCATCAGTCAGACAATTGGTACCTAAGGCCAACTCTAACCAGCCTGTTCCCAGAGATAACACATCTTATTAATGGTGCCCTGTGAGGCTGTGCCTATAAAGGGCATTAAAGGGGAAATGAGACAGAAATATAACCCACTTTGGGGTACCCTGGTCTCTCCAAGGTCTCATCTCAGAGCTCTGCCATCAGATAATGTTATGTTCTTACTTTATTCTATCATTTAACCACAAGATTACAGCAATTTCTGTCCCCTGATGCACCCCCTCATCCCTTTCCTGTACCAGCTGCACCCTCCTGTACTAGTTTCCCTTTGGTGTAATACCATTAAGCAGTTTCACATCCCCCTGTTGTCTCACTCCCCAGCCAACCGCATCCACTCAGATGTGTAGAGCTGTACAACTGTCATGTTTGAGTAACTGCTCCTAAGCTTGCTTCTCCTTTCCCACAAGGCCCTATATAAGGCCCATAAACCCTACACTCAGGGCTCAGACTTTGGCGTGCTTAACTACTCTGGGTCAGCCAGCTTAATAATGCTCGTTTCCTCCCATTTCTCCAGAAGTGGAGGGAAAGCCATCCGTGTTTTCCAAACCACTGGTGAAATCCAAAATTCCTACATCTCTAGTAAATATTAGGGTGAAAGAAGTTGCATTTTCACACTGGGAAAGGGGAACACCAGGCTACAGTCAGCTCCTAGAGTTAATATTTTTGGCTGTCCCTGCCTCATCACCAGGGTCTTATTCACTGTAGCATATCATTTCAGCAATTACCCTGTACATTGAAAACATGTTTGAATGTCAGAATGTAAATTTTTCCTGTGACTGTGGGTGAAGGAGGTGGCTTTTGTTTTCTCTTGATTGCTTTGTAGAATATTGCTTTTGAATAACTGTAGTATAGGCCTATATTTAATAGTTATATTCCCTTGTTTAATGCTTTCTCTCTTTTTTTAGTACAATGGGTCAAAGCCAGGCTTTTTGGTATTCTCCTGTAGTCTCAGCACACTGGGAAGCTGAGACAAAAGGATTGGAAGTTTATAAATTTGAGCTCAGCCTAAGCAGTTTAGCAATATAACCAAACCATGTCTCAAAATGAAACACAGCAAAGTGGCTGGGGATGTGGCTCAGTACAAATGCCCTGGATTTAATCCCAGTCCTGAAAATGTAAGAATGGCCCAGTTGACTGATAAAATGTGAGTAAGCCTTGATATTGAAACCAACTGCCTCATCCACCTTCCTCAAGGGTGACATTACACTCTGTCTTCTGCTAAGGGGCTTGACCTACTCAAGGTAGCCCTTCTTTTGAGGTCAGTTGTCTCCACAGGATATAATATTGAATAAACTGTGCAGACTTAATTGTCCTATTTCCAGAACAGAGAAGCAGGAAAGGCCCACTAAACGGAGTCAAAAACAGTTTCCTGCTCTAAAAAGCCAGGAGCAGTTCTGTTTAAAAGCAATAATCCCCAGGTGGACCATTTCAGCACCTCAAGTATAACACTGGGCAGAGAAGGGTATTGGATAGGATCTGTCACTTTGATCATCAGAGACATGAATGGGATCACTTCTGCCCATTAGATCTGCGGGTGGGTGTTTGATCAGCAGCCACTGAGATGTGCAACCAGGCTGTATAAGCTATGCATAGGAAAGCAGGAGAGGGAAATGAGGACAACATATAATGTGGAGCTGTAACATCTGGGGAGGGTTATACACCATGCCATGGTGCACTGTGGTGTCCAGGGTTGGACAGCAGCTCACTGTTCTGCCACATCATGCCACTGCTCTGCTGGAACATGCAGCTCCTGATGATCCTAAACCCAGTGTTGGTGAAGAACTACAAAATTAGTTTTAAATAAAAGAAGACAATGTATTTAAAGATGGTTAAGGAGGAAAATATACATGACTGAAAGCTACTCTGAACAAGTGCAGAGAATTCAGAAGTGAACTGCTCATGGGTTTCTTGGCTGCAGCTCCTTTTATTGAGATTCTTGACTTGCCTTTCATACCTTGTTTTTTCTTTTGGCCATATAATTTTACCCTATCCTTAGTGGAGGGTAAGATTATAGGTGGGGCTCTAAGGATGAGTAGTTTAGCCTTAAGGATTAAGTAAAGTGAGATTTGTCATTTTTGTGTTAATTGTGTCACCTTGGAACTTCCCAGTCCTGAGTTTATTCTCTTTCTTGATTTTTGTCTTTGTAGTTGCTGTTACCTAGATTTTTTCCCCTTCTAATTACTTCAGTCTGGCTGCAGAGGTCAAAGCTGCCTTGTTAATATTTAATAAAGCTCAATGAGACTTCATCCTATCTTTTTCCCTGCCTATGGGGCCCCCTGTCTCTAAAGAGCTTCTCTTTATTTTTTGCAACCATACTTTAGACTCAGTGTCACCTGCTGAGAAAGGGCACAAGAGTCTCAGACTTCTTTGCTATGTGACTTCCTTAGGCTGTTGGAGTGGTGTAGATACAGAAACACACCCTAGACACCAGAAGTGTGAGACCAGCTACTGTGAGATGGATACTGATGGATTGGTTTGGATATGCTGAACCCAGAGCCTCCACATGTAACCTTTGAGGTTTGTGACCTGTTCTCTTTATTGCTCTACCCTCAGCCTCCCTCTGGGTTGTGAAATGGGACTAAGTCCACAATAGGGACCTCAGCATCCTGTCTTGTTTTATACTTTGATGTCCCCAAGGTTCATATACTCTTACATGGGGCTTTTAGAAAAGGATTGCATCATGGTGGTTATATTGTTATAGACAGCTAAGTTATTTAGAAATATAATAGGCAGCAGTCAGACAGAGTTGGGCCCTCAAAGATCAGTGTAAAGGACAACTGTGGCTGTAGGCACATTTGTTGAAGGTCAGGTGTCAGTATACAAGAAAGGACTACACCCATATACTTCCTATAAGGATGAACAGCGGTGATTGAATAGTTATCAGTCACCTTAGGGGGAGGACCAAAAACTCGCTTGCTCATTCTTTCCTGGAAAATCCTTGTTACCATGTATGCTAGCTATGTGACTTGCTTCCCCATGTGATCCCCATTTAACCAATATTACCTAAGTGACTATATTTGTAATCTTATTGGTTGGTCATAGCTTTGTCTTACCTCGTACCCACCTTGTGATTTTCCATTGGATCAATATTACCTAAGTGAACATACTTCTAATCTTATTAGTTAACTATCATTTTGTATCACCTTATACCTGCCTCACTTCATGGTTTTACTGTGCAAAACTCCCTTGAGAAGTAGGTTCCCCTGAGCCACCCAATGGGCATACCTTTGTGTTCTTCTTAGACAGAATCTTGCTTTCTCTCAATAAATACTTCCTACTCTTAACCTTCAATAAATACTTCCTACTTTTAACCTCCATTGTTCCTAGAAATCATTCTTTTATTTTAGAGAACAAGAACTCATCATGTCAGACATCTAGCAAGTTGGGAATTATATTTCCCTTATATTATTTGTATTATTTGGAGGTCCTATATATTATATGCCCTATATTAACATCACTCTTAAGAAATGGGGCCCAGTCAGAAGAGGTGGATCACAGAGAATGTGACCTGGAAGGGTGTACCTCCCTCCTCAGTGCTTCCTTTCTTTCTCTTTGCTTCCTGGTCACCTTACTGTGAGCAGTTTTCCTCTTCTCAGGTCCTTCCACTATGCCATTTCTGTTTTAGCCTGCTGAATTTGGCTTGAAACTTCTGAACTGTGAGCCAAAGTAAACCTGTCCTTTGTTCTAGTTGATGTTATTGGGTATTGTGATCCAGCTACCAGAAAAGTGGCTAAGATGGAATCATAATTGCACAGACAATAATACCAAACATTAGCAAATATGAATATATCAAACTAAAAATCTCTGGTATTAAATGTATGTTGTGTAGAGACCACTAGAGAGATCTCTGTGTTGGCAGCCATGGCTGTTGATTCACGCCTGTGGGAATGGCCTGAGTTCCAAGAGTGGAATCACCAGGAGTGAGGGTAGAACAAAGGCTTTAAAGGAAAGAAGTGTTTTCCACTTCGAGGGATTTGGGAGAGAGATAGAGTGATTATGCTTCTCCAAACAGGCAGGGAAGATGAAAGTGTGGTTGTTTCTTGAGATGGGTGGTGCAGACAGACGTGGGTTTGCTCTTCTTCTGTGGTTTCCCACCATGCCTGTCAGTGATGGCCTCACTCACTGGATGGGACCTTCCTGTATCTTTGTTGTTATAAAAACAAAGAAGAGTAGGGACGATGGGCAATATTTTTCATGGCTTCTTCAAGTGGGAAACATGGGTGATGTGGACCTCTTAATCAGGAGAGAGTCCTTGGGGGACAGGATGGTAAGGGGGTGATATGTGAGGTTAGTAAGGGCCAAGACCTGGGGAAGGACTGAAGTGGCCATATAGGTGGCTGAAGACATGGAGATATAAAGTTAGTAATCTTAGCTAAGGAAGGCTTAGACCTGTTTAGCAGGGAGTGAGTTAACTTCAGGGTCCTATAGAGAAATTGAGGGTTTATCAGAAGAAACAGTGGGAACGTGCATCAATGGGACATGGCAAAAGGAACGGAAGGACTGTCCCTACAAGAAAGCATAGCGAGGAGAATAATTTCACTCCATCTGGAGAGAAGCTGTACAGAGTAGCCTGAAAAAGGAGATATTTTTATCCATGTAAAGAAAAACTCAAAGGTGGGGGCCAGAGGGTGAAACCAAGAAAGATAAAGGTGGACCAAATGAAGAAAATGTGTAAAGTAGCAGGATAGGCAGGGGCAGGACATTCAGGCATCCTCTGGAATTTGGGTCAGCCTAAGGACAGTAGGGGAGATTACTTATGATTTCCATGAGGGATCAGGAAAGTAACCAGCAGAACAGTTTTATTTGGCAGTGATGAACTCATTTGGAAGGGTCTCATAGGTGAATAGACATCAGGGCACTTTAGATGACCAGGGAGGGTCCCATCAACTTGGTCTGTATTGACCAGGGGTTTAAATTTTTAGGTAAAACCCATGTTATCCAGGCTGTCTTTATAAGGCTGGTGTCATGAGAGGGCAGGAGAAGGTTAGCAGCACATTGTATCTCTTTTTTGGGCCTGTTGCAGAAACTGGGCGGTAGTTTCTAATGGGGCTGGCCTCTGGGATAAGGTTTGGTCTGAGCAGAAATGTGAGGCTGTATAAAAGCTCAAATGGGCTGTATCCCATAGGTTCTTAGGGGGTGGCTTAGGTGTGAAGGAGAATGATTAGGAGTTGGGAAATCTAGTCTTTATGGAACTAGAGTTTGAGTTTAATGAGGTGGGCCTTGAGGAGGCTGTTATCTCTCTCTACTTTTTTGGATGATTGAGGCCATTAGAGGATGTGGAGGTTTAGGTTTTTGAGGAGACAGGTAGGTGGGAAAATGGGAGAATAGAAAAAAGGAAGGTTTCCCATTGACAGGAGAGAGTGGTAATTTTCACACCTGACATTGCAAAATAAAAGCTGACAACATCTACAACAAATGTCTCTAGTTGGTATTTAAGGCTTTAATGTGGGTGAGTGGCCAAGGAAGTTGTGCTCATAGTTAGTCAAACACCAAAGGAAGACAGTTCTTCCTGGAGGGTGTTTTTGTGACCAGCACTGGGTTTAAATGTCATAGAAAGTGGGGAAATCCTCTGTCTGTCCCAGTGGATGGAAGGGTGGAAGGGCAGCAGAGGGATAGGGAGAAAGTGAGAGATGAGAGGAAGACATGAGTGCCTGAAGAATATGGGATAGATAGAGCATGAGTGGGCCATGTGTAGTGATTTTGAGCATTTGTATTAGATCAGGGCTTTTTTTTTTTTTTTTTTTTTTTTTTTTAGGTCTGAAAAGATGAATGAAGAAAGGTCTTGTGATCTAAGGTCTCAGTGGGGTCTCTATGGTTTGTAGAGGGGTTTAATGAGGAGAGAAAAGCCAGGAAAACCGAGGCAAAAGTATCCTATTATACAGATAAAGGAGTGGAGTTGTTATCTGATGGTTGTGGTTGGGATGTAGGAGATCAAGTGGATAGGGTCTGGAGGTAGGACATGAGGGTGTTTGTGGAGAACGATGTCCAGGTAGGTGACAGATGGGGAAAGGTTGGAGTCTTGGAGGAAGAGACATGATATCTTTCTGAGTCTAGATGTAATAATAGGAGGGTGTCTCCACGGGGTGATTAGTATGAGGGGCTGCAGAGAAGATCATTTATATACTGTATGAAATGAGAGAAAGAGGGATGAAAGGGAGAGCAGTCAGGAGCAAAGGCCTGAGTGAAGTAGTGGAGGCTGTCCTGGAAACCCTGTGGAAAGACAGTTTAGGCTAGCTTTTGGAACTAATGAGTGTCAGGGTCTGTCCAGGTAAAGGTGAAGAGAGGCTGTGAGGATGGGTGCAAGGGGAATAGTGAAAAAGTAATCTTTTAGATCTAAAACAGAGTACTAAGTGGTAGACAGAGGGACAGTAGACAAAAATGTGTAGGTCTTAGGCATCACAGGGTGTATGGGAAGGACAATCTGATTAATAATGCATAGATCTTGTACCAGCCTGTGAGAGCCATCTACTTTTCATACTAGGAGAATGGGGATGTTGTAAGGGGAGTCTATAGGGATGGACTTACCCTCTTCATAAGTGTTACTTGAAGTTCTGTGCTTGAGATAGTCAAGGGGGCCTCTGAGGCTTTTAGGCAACTTTAGATTCAGTGGCCAAGCCAAGAAGGTCTAGGAAACAGCCATTTGGGGGTCTCTGGTGACCTCCAGCATAATTTATAATTGATTTCAGCTGTATCAACTAATAAGGTTACATGTATAGCTGTTTAGGTATTATTGATCCAATGGGGAAGTAAGTCATGTAGTGAGCAGGCATGGAAAGACCAAAGAACTTTTCAGGATGTGACAGATCTGGGTATCTTGGTTGCCCACTGAGGTGACTGATGCCTATCTAGACTTTATTAGACCAGATATTATCACTTATCTAATCCCTTGGGAAGTGTGTAGGCCTGGCCCTTTTTTTGATATCTGGAGGCCTGGCCTCTAATTGATGTGTCTGCAGCCACAGTTGTGGTACATTTTTACCATTTGTCTTGACTCTGGAGGGTCAATGCTACCTGCCTGACTATATGTCTACTTAACTTTTCTGTCTATAATATTCTCCCTCCTGAAGAGGTATCCCAAACTGCCATTAGGACAGGGGTGATGACTGTTCTGGCCATCTCAGGCTGAAGAGGGTTGTAGCTGTGATTGGCAGTCAGACTCTCCAGAGAGTCTATCTAAAGGAGCTCAATATACATCAGGTGTTCTCAATTTGGGTAGGCATCTAACCTTAAGTCTGGAGGAAACAAGGCCAAAGAAACAGTCAGGTAAGTATGGGCCAAACAACAAAATCAATAAGCCTATTATGAATATAACCAAAAATATTTTTACCAGGAAGAGCCAGTAATAGCTTCTTACAAAGAAGGTGAGAAGAAAGTCCAGGGAATTTTAGAGTCCAGCATGGAATTAATCTGTCATTTAATATCTTGAACAGCCATCACAATATTGGCAGAAGGATCAGGGATGTACACAGAACATTTAGCTTTTATAATGGCACACATACCCCCTTATGCTGCTCTTGGAATGTCTAAGGCCATCTGATTTTGGAGGATAGCTTGTCTCATTAATTTTATTTTTATTTAGGAGAGAGAGAAGGAGCAGTGGACGTGTGTCCTCTATATTGAACAACCACTACTTTGGAAGGCAGATAGACAGATGACAAAAGTTTATCTCTTTTGATTATATTGTTCTACTGGGTGTTTAAAACCAACTTAAAATGAGACCTGTGCTAATCAAAATTGACTTTTTGCTGTTTATCAAGGTCAGGTAAGCCTCTTCAGGTATTTTCCTTGGAACCACGTAAGAGCCTTTCAGCTCCTCTGTGAGTGTCAGCTGCCAGGGTAGGTTATGGTCTTGCTTGACCATATTGTTTTCTGTGAAAGCATGGAAGACTTTTCTCTCTCAGTGACCCTACTTTGGCACACCATACATTTGTACAACTCTGTCTTCTGGAGTCCAGAAATCTCCCTGCTCAGGAGATTGGGTGACTCACCAAAGTTGTAGGCTATTGTATAAAAGGTCCTTGATCCTTTCTGACTTTGGGGGCCTGGGCCAAAATATTGGCTACTTTTTTTATTTTAGCCCAGTTATCTCTCTAGTTCTGATTTGTAAACCTTAATTGTTGAACATCCAGAAAAGATCAGTTATATCAGTCTCAGCATATGTATAACACAAGTGTAAATTGCTTTTGATAGCTGTTGTCCCCTGTTAAAGGCAAGTAGTTGTTCTAAATGGAGTCCATTTAACCTTCTGGAGGGAAGGGCAGTCTCTAATCAAGGGGTTTAAAGTTAACTCCCAGCAAGTTAGAGAAAAACTGGGATTTTTAAGAATCTAAAGAAAGAGAGTTCAGACTGTGGGTCTGAGAAAGAGCTCAGGTCTGACAGACAGAGAGGAACATGGACTCAGACTATGTCTTTTACTGAGTATTATAAAGGAGTGGAGAGTAAGGGAGTAAGGCAAAACTGTAATCTGGACCAGACATGTGGTGAGGTGGGGGCTGGAAGATCATGTAGTGGAGGGTTAATGGGGCATAAGACTAATTTTGTTATCAAGGTGCATAAATATGAGTCTGTCAGATCCACACTTGTTCTTTAGAATATTTCCATTGATGGGCTATTAATTTTAATTTTATTAATTTTATTATATTAAGCAATGGAAAAAGTATCACAGGAAAAGTATTAACAGGAAAAAGTATCACAAAAATGAAGTACTGAGTTTTTAATAATTACTGAGTGGTTATAAAAATCATCAACATTTTTAACATTGACCTTTTTCAGTTTACAAAGACTAAAAAATAACATCAGAAATAAATTCCCATAAGAACTACAATGAAAATACTAAGAACCCTCTACAAAAAATGACCTTTACTTCATTGACCACACCTGAGGCAGTCTGCACACATGACAGCAGTGTTCCATTCACATGCACTGCGTACACTGACAGCACATGTCTTTTGCTTTCCTGACAATTGTGTAGGATGTATTTGACAGCTCAGTGGTCTTGATGTTTTGGCAGGAAGTTGTTATTATATTTTTCATGTGTAGGTAACAGTAACCTAAAATATCAATAAAATAAATTATTTAAATCTTAATATGTATTATGTGTTTAGAATGGACATCAATATTTTCACATCAGCTGTATACTTGGTTACAAAATCTAAAAGATAACATAAGAAATGAATTCCTATATGAACTACAGTGAAAATACCAATCAAACTACCACAAAAATAAGCTTTGTCTTGACTGTCACCCCAAGGCGGTCTGTACACATGACAACTGCATGTTCCATGCATACATCTTGGTTACATTAGCAGTACATATGCTCAGCTTTCCTTCCCTGTGTGTAAGTCTTGTTACCTCTCTTCTATTCCTTTTCTGTTAGGAGCTTCCAACTATATTGAGCAACATGCACTTAGCAGGGAAATATGATATCAATAAAATAAAATAAAACATCAAATATGTAATGAGTGCTTAGAATAGACACCAACATCTTCACATGAACTGTTTACTTGCTTATAAAACCTAACAGATAACACTAAAAATAAAAAATTTGGGAAACTATAATGTAAATTCAAACAAAAATTTATCACAGTACTAAGTTTTGCTTGAACTGTCACACCCAAGGCAGTCTTTATACAAGGCAACTGCATTTTCCATACACAAGTGTCATTTACACTGATAACACATGTTTTTCTCCTGGCCTTCTGGTAGGCACAGTTGACATCTTTTTTGGTTTTCTGCTGTCATAGTACGTCTTGTGATGCTTACCCTGCCTGTCCATCTGTTAACTCTCCAGTGTGATTCACAATGTTTTGTGTATTTTCCTGGGCAGAATCATTTCATTCTTTCTCTGCTATAAGTGATCTCTTATGAGAAGTCCCAATCATCTATGAAAATTTTTCCATATTTTGCATTTGTTATTTTCTTTGTAATCTATCAAATTATTTACACTGCACATGTTTAGGATTGAATAAAATACAGACATTGGCCAATGCCATGTGTTTCAAGTGACATCATAGTTACTGCATAACTCATCACCATCTACTCCATCTTTGGATTTATTGTTGAACATTTCCATCTCAGGCTTCTGTTTTGTCAAGATTTTTCTATCAATATTTTCATCATGGTGAAATGTTGACATCAGCAGTACCATTTCTTTTTTCTTTGCCATATATGAGAGCAGTATTATACCTTTTGGAAATCCAAACATTGTACTCTACAATTCTCTATTTTGAAATTGCAACATTTCATTTGGAATTTCTATTTTGTTTCTGTGTATAGTTCTGGCAGTGGTTTAATTGTGCTCTTTTAACAGTTGTAACATCAATTAGAAACTGGTAAACCAGTTGTTGAACGTCACATTCTCATTAATTTGAGAGATGGGAGCAACAAGTCTGTTCACAACATCACTCAGTGTGTTACGTACAAATAAGGACCAGATAGCTGAGTTCCAGGGGAAGTGTCTGAATTTAAGGTATAATAAATTTTGCACATACAGGGCATAAATTTTTATGCCATATTTTGACCCATTGTTTTTTCATAAGTATTTTACATTCCTACAATCACCATGAGAAATCTGTGCTAAGTAGAGAAGTCCTAGTGAAGTATTATAATAAATACATTTTTGAATATGGCTATTGATGCATACAGAATGTTTTAATTTTTTTCCATTCCTCAGTTGATAGACATTTGAGTGGCTTCCAAGATTTAGCTATTAGAAATTGTGCTGCGGTAAACATGGGCACACATATATCACTTTGGTATGATGATTTTAATTTTTCTGGGAAAATATCCAGAAGGGAAACAGCTGAGTCAAATGAGACCTCTAATTCTAGTTTTTTCAACAATAAAAATGATACAGAATTTCAAAAAAAGATGACAGGAAATCACAATGGTTGTTGTATTACATATTGTTATCTTAAAAATAGTTGCTCAGATTGTTGAACATTTTTTCACATATTTATTTGCCATTTGTATTTCTTCATCTGAGAAGTATGCATTCATCTCAGATGCCCATTTTTTTATTGGGTCTTCAAATTTTGAGGGATAATTTTTAAAAATTCTTTATATGTTCTAGATAAGAGTCCTTTGTTTTTTTGTTTTTTGTTTTTGTTTTTTCTGGTACCGGGAATTGAACTCACGACCTTGCACTTGCCAGGCAGGTGCTTTGCTGCTAAGCTAAATCCCCAGCCCCCAGAAGTCCTTTGTCTGAGGGACAGTTGGCTACATTTTTTCTCAATTCATGGGTTTACTTTTCACTCTGTTGATTTCCTTTGATGTGCAAGAACTTTTTAAAAAGATGAGATCCCTGTTGTTGATTCTTTGACGTATTTATTGCACAGTTTTGTTTTTGTTCATGTACTCTCTGCCTACCCCTATTTCTTCAAGAGTTCTACTTACTTTCTCTTAAGTACATTTACTGTTTCTGTTTTAGTATTTAGATCTTTAATACATTTTGACTTTATTTAGTGCATGGTGATAGATATGGGTCTAGTTTTAGTTTTTGGCATGTGGAAAGCCAGTTTTCCCAACACCATTTATTGAAGAGGCTATCTTTCTTCCAGTGAACATGTTTGGCCCCTTTGTGAAAGATAAGGTAGCTGAGTATGTTTGTAGCTGTGTCTGTATCTTTGAATCTGTTCTGTTGATCTTCAGGTCTGTTTCTTTGCCAGTACTATGCTGATTTTATTACAGTAACTTCGTAAAATAATTTTCAGTCAGGTATTGTGATGCCTCCTGATTTGCCTTTGTTGACCAGGATTGCCTTTGCTATTCTAGGTCATTTCTGGTTCCAAATGAATTTTAGGAATATTTTTTGTAGATCTGCGATGTATAATAATATTATTTTCATTGGGATTGCATTGAATCTGTATAACACTTTTGGGAGTATGTCATTTTCACAATTCTGGTTCTTCTTATCCATGAGCAAGTAATAGTTTTCCATTTTCTGAAATCTTCAATCTTTTTTCAGAGTGTTATCCTTTTCAATGTATAGACCTTTTACTTCCTTTGTTAGATTTATTCCTAAGTATTTCATTTTTTAGGATGCTATTGTGAAGGGTGTGGTTTCACTAACTTTTCTCTCAGTGAGTTTGTTGTTTGCGTACAGGAATGGTCTTGATTTTTGAGTGCTGACTTTGTGTCCAGCTGTTCTAATGAATTTGTTTATTAATTCTAGGAATCTTTTGGTGGAGTTTTGGTGTCTTCCATGTAGAGTATCACATCATCTGTGAATAATGATAATTTAACTTCTTCCTTTCCTATACATCTTCCTTTTATTTCTCTCCGTCTAATTGCTCTGGCTAATGTTTCCAGAACTATATTGAAAAGAAGTGGTGATAGTGGACATCCTTGTCTTATTCCTAATTTCAGAGTGAAAGCTTTCAGTTTTTGTACATTTAGTATGATGTTGGCTGTTATCTTTTCATAGATGGCTTTTCTCAGAGTGAGATAAAGAGCATCTATTCCAATTTTCTGTAGGGCTTTTTATATGATGAATGAGTGTTGGACTTTATCAAAAGCTTTTTCTACATCTATTGAGAGGGTCATGTGGTTTTTGTCTTTGGCTCTGTTGATATGGTGTATTATAGGTATTGATTTACTTATGTTGAACCATCCTTGCATCTCTGGGATGAATCTTACGTGGTCATGCTGTATAATCTTCTTGATGATTTGCTTCATTCTGTTTGCTAGTATTTTATTGAGGATTTTTGCATCTATGTTCATTAGGGAGAATGGCCTGTTCTCTTTTTTGGTTGGATCTTTTTCTGGTTTTGGTATCAAGGTAATACTTGCCTCCAGAACTGAGTTAGGGAGAATTGCTTCCCTTTCAATTTCATTGAAGAGTTTGAGGAGTACTGGCATTAAATCTTCAATAAATTTCTTGTAGAATTTTTTGTGTAGTTGATCTGTCTATTTGTGGCAATGGGATTTTGAAGTCCCCCATTACAGTTATATTAGTGTTTATTTGATTTTTCATGCCTTTTAATGTTTGTTTTATATAGTTAGGTGCACTGACATTTGGTGCATATACATTTATGAATGTTATTTCTTTGTCTTGTATTGTTCCCTTTATAAGGATGTAATGACCTTTGTCTCTTTTAATCAATCTTGGCTTGAGATACACTTTGTCTCCAAATATTATAGCTACCACAGCTTTTTTCTGGGTTCCTTCACATGGAGTATTGTTTTGCGTTCTTTGACTTTCAGTCTATGAATTTCTTTTCAAATTAAATGTGTTTTTTGTGTGCAGCACATTGTTGGATCTTGCTTCTGGATCCATTCCACCAGTTGTTTCTCTTGACTGGTGAATTGAGATCTTTTACCATTGGTGGTTATAATTGATATGTATTAATTTATCCTTGTCATGTATTTTCTTGTTATTGCCTCCTCTGTTTAATTGCTTGCCTTGCCTGGTGGATTTATTCTGTTGGGATTCATGGAGTTTTAGTCCTCATTATCTCTTACTAGTATGTCCTTCAGAACATGTGGGGTGCTTGTTTGGTGGCCATGAATTTCTTCAGGTGTTCTTTGTCATGGCAGTATCTTATTTATACATCAATTTTGAAAGATAGTTTTGTGGGGTACCTCAGTCTGGATTGGAGATTGTTTTCTCTTAGGCCTTGAAATACTTCACTCTAAGCACTGCTTGACTTGAGTGTTTGTGCTGAGAAGTCAGCTGTGGTTCCCATGGGCTTTCCTTTTATATGATTTGCTTCTTCTAACTGCTTTAAATATTATGTTCTTGTATTGAATTTCTAGAATCTTGACTATTATATGCCTTGCTGTAATTCTTTTTATCATGGCTAATTAGAATTCCATATGCCTCTTTTGTATGTCAAATTCTTTTTCCCTGCATGGAAGTTTTTCTGCTATTACTTCTGTGAACTGGTTTTTTATATCATTTATCTTATGCCTTGCTTTTTCATTAACTCTTATCACTCTTACATTATTCTTCTTTGCATCATGTAACAACTGCCCAGATTTATTTCTCATGGTTCCTTGCTATTTTTAAGAAACATTCTTTTCATGATCACTAATTGCAATCTTGTCTTCTTTATTTGATATTGTCTTCACCTTGGCTCATTCTGCTGTGTATACTGTCAATGGAATTTTTATTCTGGATATCTGTTGAATTTGTTTCATTGATTCCATTTCTTTCCACGTTGGTGCTATGATTCCATCATTTTCCTTAGCTCTTCTACTTTTTATGTGTATCTGTTCTAGATTCACTAAGCATCTCTTTCATTATTGTCACCATCTCTTTAGTTATCTGAGGAATTATTTCTGATTTGAGTTTTTCTGCAGCCTATTTCATTTGCTTTATTACTTCCACTGTTACAATTTCAGAAGCCATGTGGGTAGCTTTTGGATTATTGTACTTCATTGCCCCTTGGGTTTGCTTTTGGTGAGCTGGACATCTAGGGTTGCATCTTGTTTAAGTGCCTTCTCATATTCTGTTTTATTTTTTTAGTTTAATTCCTTGGTAAATGCTTTTAAATTGCCTATGGTGAGTAGCTTTATTCCTAGTATTTAGAACTCTTGGGAAATGACTATTTCTCAGAGGTAACTTCCAGGTGTAGCTGGCTTTTGGATTTTGAGACTGTTGCAAGATCCTATCTCTTAAATTTATTGGTGATGGGGAGCTGCTGTCTACTTTGTCCAGCCTGTGGTTCTTTGGTACTGGCCTATAGTATTGTTTATGGTCACTAGACAATCTCAGTCTTGGTATACCAAGGACAATTGATTAGAGCCAGCATGTCATGTTGGCTAAAGTAGTACAATCAGCAATAATAACAACATTGAAAAAGCCTAGAAAATGACAAATTCTGGTATTAATTTGCTACCTTTAACCATATGAACTAGAATTTTGGTTATATAAGAAAATCTAAAACAAATGTTAAAATTGTATATAGTAAATAAACCTCCAATATGGTGATTTTACCCTCAATGGAGTAAATATTAAAAGGGTTAGGGACAAAATAGAGAAATGGAAGAAGAGGAAGAGGTTAGAAGCAAGGCTATGGGACAAAGGAAGATTATGCAAACTTTGGAAAACTGGTGAAGAAAACAACAGGCAAAAAGGCAAAAAAAAAATACAAAGAACAGAATAACAATTAAAAATTGAGATTATCTCTCAGACAGCAAGGTCTGTGAGAGGAGAGTAAGTCCATGCTTTGCACTTCCTCCATTATCTCTGGGAGAGCAGGACCTGTGAGAGGAGTATGAGTGTGTGCTGTGTGCTTCCTCCATTATCTCTGGGACAACAGGGCCTGTGAGAAGAGTGAGTCTGCACTCTGCACTTTCTCTATTATCTTGTGGACAGTAAGGTCTGTGAGAGGAGTGTGAGTCCTCACTCTGTGCCCCCCCCCCATTGTCTCAGGGACAGCAGCACCTGGAAGAGGAGAATAAATATGTACTCTGTGCTTCCTCCATTTTCTCTGGGACAGCATGGCCTGTGAGATGAGAGGAATGTGAGCTCACACTCTGCACTTCCTCCATTATCTCTGGGACAGTGGGACCTGCAAGGAGAGTGAGAACCCACTCTGCACTTCCCCCAGTCTCTCTTGGATGGTGGGGCCTGTAAGTAGAGTAAGTCCATGCTCTGTGCTTCCTTCATTTTCTCAGGGATGGTGGGGTCTTTGAGAAGAGTGTAAGGACACACACATTTGTTGAGTAGGCTGACAGGAACCCCAAGACCTGAGATCCAGCATAACAGCCAGGTCCCAGGTGCATAGGTGCACACATGCCTTTGGAAGACAGACAAATTGGTGAGACTGGCAGCAAGGAAGTGTCTGATGCAGCAGAGAGGAGCCAGCAGTTGGCCTCCAGAGAGCTCCACCAGCAGAAGTCCAGTCCCAGATTCAGAGGCCAAGTTCAGTTTCATACCCATTTCTGGGATTAAATATGGACACTATCATAGAACTGTAAACACCAGATGTATTTTACTAATTTCACTCTCCCTTGTCTGTCTGATTGGATATCCTTCTCCTGTCTGATTGGATGTCACCTTATTTCCTTCTGTATTCAGTAGTTATTTTTGTATTTGGGGTTAGTATTGTTTCTTTTTCTAGTTTTTGCTCCTCTCTTTTCTTCCATCTCCTTTTTTTTCTTTTTTCTGTTCATTTTCATTCTCTTTTTCCCTCCTTTTCTCAATGTTGAAGTTTCTTGCCTTTTCCCTTCAATCTCTTCTATAGACTCATTTTCTCTCTTTCCCCAACTACTTGTTGAATTTAAAATTTGAACTGAATAAACCTTTTCTCTGTCCCTTCAGGTTACTCTTTTGTATTCTGTTGTATTCTTTCCCTCCTTTGTCCTCCAGTTTCTGAAAACTTGGGTGATCATCCTTTAATTTCCAGCCCTGACTCTACTATATTTGACCTCATTCATCACTTTAGCCTACCCCCTAACCACCTTCACCCTCTGCTCCAAGGGTAAAATTACCTGACTAAGGGGAAAATCACTGCATACAAGTACACAGTACATGTTTGATTTTTGTTACATAATTTTAGAGTTTACTCTTGTGGTCAGAGGTAACAGGTTAATGGTTACCATCGTTTATCAGTAGTTAAGCTGCACTTAATACTATTGTTATTACTATTACTACATTAGCCAGGATGTCACATTATAAATGTTTTTCTCCCTTATACAACACTGTGATTGCATGAGGTTGTAATCATCACCACAGCTCAGTACCAAAGGATTAGGAGCTCAAACAAATAGTAACCTTGCATCCTTTACAAAGTGGGAAGCTAGGGCCTTGGGACAGCAATAAGAAACCATCCACATGTAGAAGACATTCCTGAAGAACAGACATCCTCTAGGGAAACAAAAATACTAGCAATAAAGCTATATATCATAAAAAACTTGCAAGTATCAACATAGAAAATAGGAAATGACAAGACACAGGAGTAAATTGCAAGCCCAAACTCCCCCACTCCAACCAGGACAGTTCCAGAGCTCAAAGACATAGATGAAATTGGAAATCAAACACTGGAACTTTCTGAAATGAGAACAGAAGTGAAAACTCAAGTGGAAAAGGCTATGGAGATAATAATCTCTCAGGTACAGAAAGAAATGATGCTTAAAATCAAAGATATTAGAGAAGACACAGATAAGAGAATAGAAGACTTGAGAAAAATGATGGAAAGAAATAATACCCAGCATAGGAAAGAAATAGAATCAACGAAAGAGATCCAAATAGAAATCCAAGAGATTAGAACCTCCACTGAAAGTATATGCAAGAGGATGAATGAAGGAGAGGATAGGATTTCAGATTTTGAAGGCAGAATTACAGATTGTGGTAATGAAAAGGAAGATATCTTAAAATTGGCAAGAAACCACAAAAAATCAATCCAACAGCTACAAGATAAAGCAAAGAAGAATAACAAAAGATTGATTGGGGTCAACGAGAAAGCTGGAGACAGCACAAATGACACACACAAAAAAAAACTTCACAGGGATTTGGGAAGCCTTGGTGAGCTGCCTGGGAACCCTGATCCTCTGGCCCCACCCTCTGCTGCCACTGCAGGAGGGCTCTCGGACTCAAGAATCCTCAGTGAGCTGCCTGGGGGCCCAGATCCTCTGGGCCTGCTCAATGCCACCATTGCAGGAGTGACTTTGGACTCAGGAAGCCTCATGAGCTGCCTGGGGGCCCAGATCCTCTGGGCCTGCTCAATGCCACCATTGCAGGAGTGACTTTGGACTCAGGAAGCCTCATGAGCTGCCTGGGGGCCCAGATACTCTGGCCCCACACCTGCTGCCACTGGGGGAGGGGCCTTGGACTCGGGAAGCCTGGGTGAGCTGTCTGGGTGCTTGGGTCCTCTGGCTCCTCCCCCCACAGCCATCTTAGAAATGAACCTGAATCCCCAGAAACCTAGGGAGATTTGAAAACGACAAAAAGAAGAAGCAAAATGCAATCTCAGCCAAACACCCCACCAGAACAAGTCCAGGAAACATCAACAAGAACATGGAAGTCACAAACATGAAATCTCTGAAATGATAGGAACCAAAGAACCAACTACATCAAGCTATAGAGGAAATCAGATCAGAAATAATTGCTCAGGTAAAGAAAGAAATGACAACCATAATGAAAGAATTGTTGGGCATATCAAAAGAAGACATAGATAAAAAAATAGATGAGCACAGAAAAATGATGAAAACCTTGAATGAACAATATAGGAAAGAATTACAATGCATGAAACATTCAAAGAGAGATTCAAGAAGTTAAAAATTCCATTGAAAAGCTGGAAGAACCACTTGAATGAGATGGAAGATAGATGATCAAACATTGAAGACAGCATTGCAGCTAGTGATGGTGAAAGAAAAGATCTCTTAAAAACAAAGGAACAGCAAACAAAAGTTCAACAGCTGCAAGATGAGGCAAAGGAAAACAATATAAGGTTGACAGGTGTCAATGAAAGAGTAGGAGACAACATGAATGACATAAAAAGACTATTTGCAGCAGTAATATCAGAAAATTTCCCAAGCATGGGACAAGAACCTTATGTACACATAAGTGAGGCATATAAAACCTCAATTAGCCATAACCAAAATAAATGTACACCCAGGCACACAATAATCAAGATGGCAGAAATTGAGCAAAAGAACAGGTTATTAAAAGCTGTTAGAGAAAAGAAACAGATCACCTATGAAGGAAAGCCCATCAGAATCACAGCAGACTTCTCAACACAGACCATCAAGTCAAGAAGAGCTTGGAGTGATATACTTCAGGTCCTACAAGAAAACAACTTCCAACCCAGATTGTTGAACCTTGCAAAGCTATCTTTCAAAACTGATGGAGAGCTAACATACTTCCACGACAAAGATCAAATGAAGAAATTCATGAGAGCCAAACCAATCCTACAAAGAGTAATGAAAGATATTCTACAAAGAGATAAAAATGACCACAATCTCAAGATCAACAACAGAAAAGAACTACCAAGCAAGGTAAGCAGTTAAACAGAGGGGGAAAATACAGAACCAACAGTGGGAAAATAACATGACAAGGATAAGTCAGTACATATCACTAATAACCCTTCATGTAAATGGCCTCAATTCACCAATCAGAAGAAACAGACTGGCAGAGTGGATCAAGAAACAAAATCCAACAATCTGTTGCATACAAGAAACACATTTAACTCTGAAGGAAATCCACAGACTGAAAGTCAAAGGATGGAAAACAATACTCCATGCAACAAAAGCCCAGAAAAAGGCAGGAGTAGCTATTCTGTTTGCAGACAAGGTGAAATTCAAACCAACAACAATCAAAAGAGATAATGTCACTATATTCTTGTTAAGTGAAAATTGAAAAAAAAAAAAAGAAAGAAAGAAAAAAAGAAAGAAAGAAAAAAAGAAAACTGCAAGAGGAAGAGATAACAATCATAAATATATATGCACCAAATGTAGGAGCACCCAATTACATAAGGCAAATTTTAACAGACAGGAAAAATCAAATAAGTAACAACACAACTGTAATGGAATGTTAATACCACATTGTCACAAAGGGATAGATCAACTAGACAAAAAATCAGCAAAGAAATAACAGAACTAAAGCAAACATGTGAACAAATGAACTTAATAGACCTTTACAGAGTATTCCACCCAACAATCCACCCTCTCAATTCCACCCTCTCAT
Organism: Chinchilla lanigera; assembly: GCF_000276665.1. NCBI lineage: Eukaryota > Metazoa > Chordata > Mammalia > Rodentia > Chinchillidae > Chinchilla > Chinchilla lanigera. The sequence continues at coordinate 79,258 of NW_004955599.1, forward strand.
CTGCACATGGGATATTCTCTAAAATAGATCACATGCTAGTACACTGGCCATGCTTAAGTAAATGCAAAAGAAATGAACTTATCCCATGCATATTATCAGACCATAGTGCAATGAAACTGGAAATAAATGATAAAAGAAATCACAAAAGCTCCATAAACACATGGAAATTAAATAACACCTCCTAATCAACGAATGGGTCACAGAAGAAATTAAAGTGGAAATTAAATACTCTTTACAATCAAACAAAAATGCACATACAAACTACTGGAACCTGTGGGACACAATGAAAGCAGTCCTCAGAGGGAAATTTATAGCTGTGGATTCCTGCATCAGGAAAACAGCATGAACACAAATAAACAATTTTATGTTACACCTCAAACTTCTAGAAAAAAAAGAGCAAGTTAATCCCAAAGCCCAAAGAAGGGAGGAAATTACAAAGATCAGAGCAGAAATTAATGCAATTGAAACTAAAAAAACAATATAATTGGGGCTGGGGATTTAGCTCAGCAGCACAGAGCCTGCCTGGCAAGTGTGAGGTCATGAGTTCAATTCCTGGTACTGGAAAAAAAAAAGAATAAATCAAAGAGTTGATTAAAATAAATAAAACTGATAAACCCTTAGCCAACCCTATCAAAAAAAAGGAAAGAAAAAACTCAAATTCATGCAATAAGGAATGAAAGGGGTGAAATCACTACAGATCCTGTAGAAATTCAGAAGATCATCAATACCTACTTTGATACTCTTCACTCTCAAAGGATGGAAAACACAGAAGAAATGGATAGATTCCTAGATAAATATGAATTATCAAAGCTGAATGAAGAAGATATAAAAATCTTGAATAGCCCAATATCAGCCAGTGAAATTGAAAATGTAATAAAAAACTTAGCAACAAAAAAAGCCCAGGTCCTGATGGATTCACAGCTGAATTCTACAAGACATTTAGAGAAGATTTAATACCAATTCTTCTCAAACTCTTTAAAGAAATAGAAAGGGAAGGAATTCTCCCAAACTCATTCTTGGAGGTAAGTATTATCCTGATACCAAAACTAGAAAAAGATCCAACCAAAAAAGAGAACTACAGGCCAATCTCCCTAATGAACATAGATGAAAAATTCTCAATAAAATATTAGCTGATAGAATGCAGCAAATCATCCAGAAGATAATGCACCATGACTATGTGGGATTCACCCCAGGAATGCAGGGATGGTTTAGTATATGCAAATCAATCAATATAATACACCATATCAACAGAGCTAAAGACAAGAATCACATGATCATCTCAATAGATGTAGAAAAAGCTTTTGATAAAGTCCAAATCTTATTCATAATAAAAACCCTACAGAAAATTGGCATAAATGGACTTTACCTCAATCTGATAAAAGCCATCTATGACAAACCAAGAGCCAACATCATACTAAATGGACAAAAACTGAAAGCTTTCACTTTAAAA
>NW_004955599.1:80882-86161 GCF_000276665.1 Chinchilla lanigera
CAGGAACAAGACAAGGATGTCTACTATCACCACTCCTATTCAACATAGTTCTGCAGACACTAGCCAGAGCAATTAGACAAGAGAGAGAAATAAAAGGAATAAGGATAGGAAAGAGAGAAGAGGAATTATCTTTCTTTGCAGGTGACATGATACTCTACATAGAAGACACCAAACTCCACCAAAAGACTCCTAGAATTAATCACAAATTCAGTAGCATAGCTGGATACAAAGTCAACACTCAAAAACCAATAGCATTTCTATACACAAACAACAAACATACTGAGAGAGAAATAAGGGAAATTATACCTTTCACAACAGCCTCCAAAAAAACTGAAATACTTAGCAATCAGTCTAACAAAAGAAGTAAAAGATCTACACAGTGAAAATCACACTACTCTGAAAAAAGAGATTGAACAAGATTTTTTTAAAATGGAAAGATATTCCTTGCTCATGGATAGGAAAAACCAACATAAAATGGCCATACTTCCAAAATTGGTATACAGATTCAATGCAATCACAATCAAAATACCACTGGTATACCTCACAGACCTAGAGAAAATATTCCTAAAACTTACCTGGAAGTGGAAGAGACCCAGAATAGCAAAAGTAATCCTGGGCAACAAAGGCAAGACAAGAGGTGCCACAATCCCTGATTTGAAATTATACTACAAAGTTACTGTGATAAAATCAGCATGAAATTGGCAAAAAACAGACCTGAAGATCAATGGAACAGAGTAGAAGATGCAGATACAACCACAAAGATACTCGGTAACCTTCTCTTTGACAGAGGGGCCAAACAGATTCACTGGAAGAAAGATAACCTCTTTAATAAATGGTGCTGGGAAAACTGGCTTTCCACATGCCAGAGACTAAAACTAGACTCAAGCCTATCACCATACACCAAAATAAAGTCAAAGTGGCTCAAAGATCTAAATATTAAAACAGAAGCACCACTGTTGGTAGGAGTGCAGACTGGTACAACCACTATGGAAATCAGTCTGGAGACTACTCAGTAAACTAGGATTAGAGGGCCCATTCTACCCAGCTATTCCTCTCCTGGGTATTTTTCCAGAAGAACTGAAAACATCATATCCCAGCAATATATGTGCACCCACATTTATAGCAGTGTAATCTGTAATAGCTAAATCTTGGAAACAACCCAAATGTCAATCAACTGAGGAATGGAGGAAAAAGATATGATATTTTTATACAGTGGAGTATTACTCAGCTGTACAGAAAGATAAATTAGAGGCTTTTATAGGTAAATGGATGCAACTGGAGACCATACTCATTAGAGAAATAAATCAGATTCACATGTGTAAACACTGTATTTCCTCCCTACTATAAGAACCTGAAAGAGTAAATAAAATCTGAAAGGTACAATAGGTAGGGAAAAGAAACTGCTCAATAGGAAGGACCAACTGGGATGGAGGGGAGAGGAAAAAGAAAGAAGGAAGAAGGAAATATATATATATATATATATATATATATGCATACATATGTATACACAGGATAGCTAGTATAAATACTACTAATATCTGTTGGTTTATTGAAAGGAACTGTTAATGTGTAATTGTTTGATCAGTCTTGCATGCCTATACCTGATTATATGTGCAACCATTTTGAAGACATTATGTAATATAACAACCATTGTTAACATCCTATCACCATGTTTTGAAATTCTGTATCATTTTTACTGCTCTGTATGCTGTTTGTTTATGTATTTGTTTTTGTAATTTTGTGTTTTTTTTAAATGAAAAAAATTTATATGTATATATAAGGAGAGCTGGAATAGTTGTATTGTTGTTGTCTGTGGTTTCTTGAGAGGAACAATCAATGCTTAAAATTTTCTTCTTTCTTGACCAATTTTGCATGCTTGAATTTGGTAATCAGAATGACTGGTCTAAAAATAAAATGCAGAAAAGAACTATTGTTGAACTCCTACCATCTTGTACGGTGAAGCGCTGCATCATTTCTGATGTTTTATTTATTTATTTATTTATTTATATTTATTTAATTTTTACTTGTTACTGTCTATGTTTGATCAAGCTTATATTATTATGTCTAGTGGACTGAACAACTCCACTGAATATAACAGTATGTAATATAGCAACCATTGTAAACTTCTATCATTTTATTCTGAGATCATGTACCATTTTTATTGTTTTTGTGTTGTTCTGATTTTGTGTTCATTGTTGTTTTGTCAGTTCTTTAATTTTTAACATAAAAAAAGAATAAAAGAAAAGAAATAATGGCAAAAAAACTTCTCAAGTGTAGATAAAGAATTTGACATACAAATAAATGAAGCATTTAGAACTCCAAACATTCTGACCAATTAAAACTACACCAAGACATACAATAATCAAGATCGCAGAAATTCAGCACAACAACAGAACATTAAAAGTTGTTAGAGAAAAAAATCAACTCACCTATAAAGAAAAGCCCATCAGAATCACAGCAGACTTCTCAACACAAACCCTCAAGTCAAGAAGAACTTGGAGTGAAGTATTTCAAGTCCTGAAAGAAAACAACTTTCAACCCAGATTGATGTACCCTGCAAAACTCTCTTTCAAAATTAATGGAGAAATAATACACTTCCATGACAAAGAACAACTGAAGACATTTATGAACACCAAACCAACGCTATGAAGAGTACTAAAAGATATTCTAGACAGAGATAAAAATAACCACAGTTTCAAGAACAACAGAAAGAAACCACCAGGCAAGACAAGCAATTAAACAAAGGGGAAAAGCAGGAAAACAACAGCAGGAAAATACCATAACAAAGATAAACCAATACATACCAGTTACAATGTAAATGACCTCAATTCACCAATCAAAAGAAACAGACTAACAGAGTGGATCAAGAAACAAGATCCAACAATATGCTGTATACAAGAAACACATTTAACACCAAAAGATATTCATAGACTGAAAATCAAAGAAACACATTTAACACCAAAAGATATTCATAGACTGAAAATCAAAGATGGAAAACAATCTTCCATGCAACAGGAACTCAGAAAAAAGCAGGGGTAGCTACTCTTTTTGCAGACAGTGTCAACTTCAAACCAAGAATGATCAAAAGAGATAATGAAGATCACTACATACTTGTTATGGGGAAACTTCAAGAGGAAGAGATAAGAATCATAAATATAAATACATCAAATACAGAAGCTCCCAACTATATAAGACAATTATTAATAGACATGAAAGATCAAATATGCAATAACACAGTTATAAAGGGATACATCAATATGAATTGTCACAAAGACACAGACCAACTAGACAAAAAATCAGCAAGGAAATAACAGAATTAAACCAAACCTGTGAACAAATGGATTTAGTAATGTTTTTAGACTGTTCCACACAACATCATCAGAATACACATTCTTCTCAGATGCAAATGGAACATTCTCTAAAATACACCATACACTAGCCCACAGAACATGCTTAAGTAAATGTAAAGGAATTAAAATTATCCCATGCATAATATCTGACCATAGTGCAATAAATTAGAAATTAATGACAAAAGAAACCTCAAAAACTCCATAAACACTTAGAAATTAAAAAATACCTGCTTAACAAACAATGGGTGAAATAAAGGAAGAAATTAAACAATATCTACAACTAAATGAGAATCTAGACACAACATACTGGAACCTATGGGATGCAATGAAAACAGCCTTAAGATGAAAATTTATAGCAGTGAATTCTCAGATTAGGAAAACAAGATGAGCACAAATAATTTCATGTTATACCACAAGCCTTTAGAAAAAGAAGAGCAAGACAAACCCAAAGCCCATAGAAGGGAGGAAATTATAAAGATCAGAGCAGAAATTAACACAATGGAAGCCAAGAAGCAATTCAAAGAATTAATGAATCAAAGAATTGGTTCTTTGAGAAAATAAGTAAAATTGATAAATCCTTAGGCAACCTTATCAAAAAAAGAAGAAGATTCAAATTCTTGCATTGAGGAAGGCTAAGGGTGAAGTCAGTACAGATCCTGTGGAAATTTAGATCATCAATACCTTCTTTGCAACTCTTCACTCTCATAGGACAGAATGCACAGAAGAAATTTAGAGTCCTAGACACATGAATGACCAAAGCTGAGTGAAGATAACACAAAAATTCTCAGTAAGCCAATAATAGTTAATGAGATTGAAAATGTAATTAAAACCTTAGCAACAAAGAAAAGCCCAGGTCCTGATAGATTCACAGCTGAATTCTACAAGAAATTTAAAGAAGAGCTAATGCCAATATTCTTCAAGCTCTTTAGTGAAACTGAAAGGGAAGCACTACTCTCTAACTCTTTCCTGGAGGCAAGTATTATCTTGATACCAAAACCAGAGAAAGATACAACCAGAAAGAGAACTATGGGTCAATCTCCTTAATGAACATAGATGCAAAAATTCTCAACAAGATATTAGCAAACAGAATTCAACAAATATTCAAGAAGATTATACACCACAACAAGGTGATATTTATCCCAGGAATGCAGGGATGGTTCAACATACACAAATCAATAAATGTAATACACATATCAACAGAGCCAGAGACAAAAAAATCACATGATCATCTCAATAGATGCAGAAAAAGCTTTTGATAAAGTCCAGCACTCAATCATGATACACACCCTATAGAAAACTGGAATAGATGGTCTTATCACAATCAGATAAAAGCCATCTCTGACAAACTAGCAGTCAACATTATACTAGATGGATAAAAATGGAAAGTTTTTACTCTAAAATCAGGAACAAGACAAGGATGTCCACTATCACCACCCCTTTTCAATATAGTTCTGTAAACATTAGCTAAACATTAAACAAGAGAGAGAAAGAAAAGGAATAAGGAGAAAGAAAAGGAATAATTATTCACATAATGACATGATACTCTATATAGAAGACCCCAAACACTCCACCAAAAGACTCCTAGAATTAATAGACAAATTCAGTTGCATGCTGGATATAAAGTCAATACTCAAAAATCAACAGCATTCTTGTACACAAAAAACGAATTTACTGAGAGAGAAATTAGGGAAACCACACCCTTCACAGTAGCATCCAAAAAAAATGAAATACTTAGGAATCAATCTAACAAAGGAAGTAAAAGATTTATATATTGAAAGTTACAGTATTCTGAAAAAGGAGATTAGAGAGGATATCAGAAAATGGAAAGATATCTGTTATGGTGTATGTCTGGGTGTCCCCCCAAAGCCTCATTTCGCCATGGGGCAGGCTTTTAAAGTTTGATTGATTAGGGGTGTGAGAGCTGCACCC
>NW_004955599.1:88476-103660 GCF_000276665.1 Chinchilla lanigera
AGAGGTCCCATTTAACCCAGCAATTCCCTTTGTGCGTATTTTCCCAGAAGAATGAAAAACACCATACCATGGTTATATATGTGCACCCATGTTTTTAGCATCAGAAATTGTGATAACACAATCTTGGAAACAACCCAAATCCTATCAACCGAGGAGTGGAAAAGAAAAATATGGTATTTTTATATAATGGCATATTACTGAGCTATAAAGAAAGATTAACTCAAGGCTTTTATAGGTAAATGGATGCAAGTAGAGATCATACTCATACGTGAAATAAATCAGACCTGCATGTGTAAACATCATATTGTCTCCCTAGTGTAAAAATCTGAATGAGTAAATAGAGCTGAAAAGTAAAATAGATCTTGTGAAAGAGAAAGAAACTGCTCAATAGCAAAGAACAACTGGGATGAGGGAAAGGAGAAAAAAAAAAGAAAGAAGGAAGGGAAACACACACACACACACACACACACACACACGGTAGCTAAGATAATTGTACTACTAATTTCTATTGGTTTATTGAAAGAATCAGTTAAATTGTTTGTTTGATCAATCTTGCATACTTATATCTGGTAATCTGAGCAGCTACTGTGAAGATAACAATAAGTAATACAACCATTGTTGATTTCCTATCATCTTGTTTTGAAATTCTGTATTGTTTTATACTTTTTGTGTTTTTTTGTTATTTTCTTTGTTTTTGTTATTTTGTTTTTGCTATCTTCTCTTTAAAATAAAAACGACTAGGATTTATGCACACACATTGTCCAAGTTCTTGTGTTTGAAGGCAATTACCACATACCTAAAATATCAGACAGTGGGCTTTATGAACAATAAGAAATGACATTGTATAAATTTATCTCAAATATTAGTAAAACAGAACACAATCTGAAATGTAAATTAGTAAATTTCAGTTTTTAAAGAACAAAATGATATCTCTCATGAGTTAGGATCTCCTCCATCCCATTAATTTAGCTTATTAGGAAAAAAAAAATTTATTACCAAAGACAGAATGGCATCACAGCAGCAGGGAATAGAATAAAGGGATTTGCCTTGCTGCATTCAGTAGCAACCATTCTCCCCAAAACAACTCCACATCCAACCAAAACTCCTTTAAAAGTTGTTACTGATAAGTCATACCATCATGTATCTTGTATGGAGAGGTTACTATAATTCATTGTATCTTTTTGGTGGCTATTTAAAGATCTGCTGTTCAGTGGCAATCAGAAACTCACAATAGTACATATGGTGCAAAAATTAAGACTGAATTAAATGTCATAACAATATAAACATGAAAAGTAAAATTTCATAAGATTACAAAATTTATGTAAATGCTAATACTGGCCTGAAAATTTTTTAGTGACCTATACCTCCTAATTTTCAAGACAAAAAAAAACTACATAAACACAAACCATCTTTGAAAGTAAAAAGCATATTTAAATTCTCCATATTTAAAAGACACTCTGTAGTAAGCTCAGAGACACATAAAATACATAAATATGTTAATTCAATATTTGTATATGAAACAATACAGGTACATAATCCAGATATTTATAAGGAATTTACTGAAAACCACACTATGTATTTCAGGAGATTTCCATCTGGAATTGTATTTTCTGGAAAATTTATGAAGAAATATTGACATCAAAGATTTTGTTTTAATTATTTCTACTGGTCTCCACTACATGAGAAAATCTTACAGGATTTTCAAAATAGGTTAACATAAAGTTTTTTCCCAATGAAATCTCATGTATTGGACAATACCTGTGTATGCTGAAAGCTTTATCACCTTGCTAATATACATAGGGTTTCCCCACACTGAGTTCTTTCGTGCATTTGACAATAACTGCATGTACTAAATGTTTTCCCACATTACTTACACACATAGGGTTTCTCCCTAGTGTGAGTTCATTCATGTCTTTGACAATGACTGTTTGTTGAAAGCTTCCTCAACTTGCTAGCATACATAGGACTTCTTCCCAGTATGATTTCTTTCATGGGTTATGCAATAATACTTTGTGTTGAAAGCTTTCCCACATTGCTTACATACATATGGTTTCTCCCCAGTGTGAATTCTTTCATGTATTTTACAATAATACTTTGTGTTGAAAGCTTTCCCACACTGCTTACATACATAGGGTTTTTCCCCAGTGTGAGTTCGTTCATGTCTTTCACAATAAAAGTGTGTGCTGAAAGCTTTCCCACATTGCTTGCATACATAAGGTTTCTCCCCAGTGTGAGATCTTTCATGTATTTTACAATAACCCTCTGAACTGAAAGCTTTTCCACATTGCTTACATACATAGGGTTTCTCCCCAGTGTGAGTTCTGTCATGTCTTTGACAAGAGCCACGTGTGCTGAAAGCTTTCCCACATCGCTTACATATATAGGGTTTCTCACCAGTGTGAGTTTGTTCATGTCTTTGACAATGACTCTGTGTGCCAAAAGCCTTCCCACATTGCTCACATATATAGGGTTTCTCCCCAGTGTGAGTTCTTTCATGTATTTGAGAAGCACAACGTGTGCTGAAACCTTTCCCACATTGCTTACATACATAGGGTTTCTCCCCTGTGTGAGTTCTTTCATGAATGTTACATGTTCTACGCCTGCTGAAAGCTTTCCCACATTGCTTACATACATAGGGTTTCTCCCCAGTGTGCGTTCTTTCATGTATTTTACAATAAGACCTTGCACTAAAAGCTTTCCCACACTGCTTACATACATATGGTTTCTCCCCAGTGTGATTTCTTTCATGTATAATACATGCACTACAATTGCTAAAAGCTTTCCCACATTGCTTACATATATAGGGTTTCTCCCCAGTGTGAGTTTTTTGATGTATTTGACAATATCCACGTGTGCTGAAAGCTTTACCACATTGCTTACATAAATAGGGTTTCTCCCCACTGTGTCGCATTTCATGTATTTTACAATAACCCTGCGTGCTGAATGATTTCCCACATTGTTTACATACATAGGGCTTCTCTCCAGTGTGACTTCTTTCATGTATTTGAGAAGCACTACGTGTCCTGAAAGCTTTTCCACATTGCTTACATACATATGGTTTCTTCCCCGTGTGAATTCTTTCATGTACTTTACACGCACCATGTCTGGTGAAAGATTTCCCACACTGCTTACATATATAGAGTTTTGCCCCACTGTGATTTCTTACATGGATCTGAACATCATTAGATGTGATGGACACTTTAAAATTTTTCTTACATAGAAAGGATTTCTCTCTAAGGAGAGTTCTTTCACTAAGATCAGAATAGGATTTCCCACACTGATAACAACTGCAGGGTTTCTCTCCAGTCTTTGTCCTAGCATGCTTCTGAAAGAACTGGAAATTACTTCCATGTTGATTACATTTGTACAGCTTCTGTTCAGATCCCAAATACTTACATGGCTTCAATGCAGTGTGAGTTAAGATGGGCACATTTAGGGACAAAGGCCCAATTTGGGACTTTCTGGAAGCAAAGCTTTTTGATGATTTTAAACTAGCTTGTTTTATGTCCGTAGTAGCATCTGGAGTCCAAAGGGATATTTCTTTATATTGGTTCCAAGCTTTATTTCTGTAAAAGAAAAAAAAGTCACAACAAAATGGGTCTCCATATTAATTATTTACAGGAACAAAGTCTGTTATCATCATTCCTTCTAAGAAATTTTGACAATGAATTAACTGAATGCCCTGGAGGATGCCTTCCAAACAGCCATTCTCCCAAAAAAGTGGTATTCACATGGGAATTTTTAAGTTGATATATTTTACAATACAGAAGGTTTGGTTTTATTCTTAGCAATTTGTATGTGTGTATATCACATACTGATCATTTTGATACCTTTCACCCCATTACTTTTCCCCTTTTCTCCTTACACTGTTTGTACTTCCTTGTCCAAAAATTCAACCTTTCCTTTTTCTATCATCTGTCCTTTATTTTACTCCCTAATTTATATTTTCGGTTTCTCATATAGGAGAAAACATGTGACATTTCACATACTGTGCCTGACTTATTTCACTTAACATTTTGGGATGAAGAACCACCCATTTCTTTTGGCAAATGACATGATATCATTCATCTGTAGGGATGACTGTATAGTACATTATTTTTTTTCTGTAGTGTTGGGAATTATAAACAGGCCTTAGCATTGAGTTACATCCTAAGCTTTTTTCTTATTTTGAGATTCACATTGATGATTATGTAGCTTGGGCTGAGCTTCAACTTGCCAACCTGCTGAATCAGCTTCCCAGACTGCTTGGTTCAAAAGAATGCACTATCAGACTGAGCCTACCAAAAGTTATCCACGCACCCAATGATGGACATCCAGGTTGCTTCCAGGGCTTAGCTGTCATAAATTGCCTGCTTTGAGTATGGGTGTGCATCGATGAATATAATATGATTTTAACCTTTTGGGAAATATACCCAGGAGAAGTATGCCTGTATCAGATGGAAGTTACAGTTTTACATTTTGAAGCATCTGTGTACTGATTATCATAGTTATACTTAACATTTCCATCAATAATGTGGAGGGTGCCTTCTAAGAATTTTAAAACATATATAGAACCAATTCTCTGCAGGATGGCTGGAAAACACTGATTTATTATGGCACTAGCATTCATTTCCACTTGAATACTGTTTCAAGGTTAGCAGTTTTCAGATATTAATGTTTCATATTCACATGTATACATAGATATCCTGAAGATGAGTTTCTGTCAAAATGCAAAACTTACTATTTTTATATACACCTATATTCAATAACTAATTATAATTTCATACATATTCATGATGATCATGAAAGAATATTTTTTATATTTATATGTCAGGTACTATCACTTGCTGTATGATATCAGTACTAATTCAGTTTCCTATATTGGAATATTTCTTTATTCAACTGTCAGATTACACATACTTAACCTATCCTATCTCAGCTACCTGAAACAGAATATTCAGCTTTGGAGAATATTTGTGAGGTTAAATAAACTTGAACACGGCCTCCTTCTCTTGATTGTCATGCTTCTGCTCACACACTGATTCATGAGGAACATGCCTTTTCTTCTTGAGTGCAAATTACCTTAGATTTCTCCAGTAATTTTTGTACTCTTCTTTAACTTCCCAGTTATCCCAAGCTTTTCCTGAATTGTAGACATAGAAATATGAAGTCATTACATTATTAAATAAAAATTAATAGATTTCTGTTAGATTCATTATTTAATGTAACCAGGATAGAGATATTCTTCAAAATATTTTCACATTCCATTTAATGAAACTGCACTGATGAGCAACAAACAATATTCTCTGATTGTATAAATGGGAAAGAGATGTCCCCCTACCTACAGCAGCCATGTTCCTAAAGGTTTCCCCCATCACATCTCTGTAGAGCTTCTTTTGGGATGGATATAGCAAAGCCCACTCCTCCACGGTGAAGTTCACTGCCACATCCTCAAAGGTCACTGTCTCCTAAATGATCAAACAGACATATATTTGTTGAAAGGAAAGGCTGAAACTTAGAGGCAGCGATATCTCAACTCCTCTCAAAAAAAGTTGAATTGAGCCAGGTGTGGTGCTGCATGTCTGTAATCCAAGCACTCAGTGACTGAGACAGGATGATCACCATGAGTTCAAGACCAGTGTGGGGTACACAGTGAGTTCAAGGCCATCCTGAACTACACAGTGAGATCCTGTGTCAAACACAGCACAACACAACAAAACAAAACAAAACAGCTGAATGAAGGCTGAACCCTTCACACAGTATCTCCATGTTTTGGTGATCAATTCCATGTGTATGCACATTTCTTTCAGGCAGCAATTCTGATGCTAGATTGCCACTCACTGTTAAAACAATGGCAGAACAGGAGCACTGACTCTTCCGCTGGCTCACTGCAAGGGCACCTGTACACTGTCTCTAGAGCAGAGCCCATACAGGGAGCCTACACGATTATCATTCACCACACACTGGGGCAGATGAATATCTAAAGAATGGTTTTGACAGACAACAGGCAATATCTCCTTTCAAATTTTATCTGTGGCATTGAGTCCTGCTTTATTTGATTATATTTAGGCAACATTGTGAAACTTAAATTTGGTTTCATAGAAAAGAACATAACTGAGCATCAAAGGTTTGTGAATGCTAATTAAAATGTTAATGGAAAATGTTTTATTGGAGCAACTCTATGAATAATGAAAAGAGGGAAAGTGTGACATATTATTTGGTAGTTCAGTGTCACCAAATGGTCACTTTCCACTCAGATATAAGAAATTCTAGGAGGTATGGGATAGTAATGAGGGAAAGATGATGACTGAAATATTTTCTATGGATTGAAAACTAGCACATCACAAAGAAGCTAGGCACAAAACAAAAATTTCAGCCAGGTGTGGTGGAACATGCCTGCAATCCCAGCACTTGGAAGGCCAATGCAGAAGGATTGCCATGAGTTTGAGGCCAGCCTTGGTTACATAGCAAGTTCAAGTTGAAGTGAGACCCTGCCTCAAACTCCCCCCAAAAGAAAAACTTTAAAAAATATTGTGTCACTTATAAACAACACCTTTGATTTTTTTAAAAAAGAATGCAGCTGTACTGTATAATGAGTCTAACAACGTTCAATACCTCCTAAACAAGACTCATAGCTTACATAATATACATGAGATATTCAAATTCCACCTTTTATTAGACTGCACCATTAGTACAGATAATGGCAAATGGATCTCAGGAGAGTCCAGATAGGGTCATCTCAGGACAGTCCTCAGTGTGTCCTCATGTACACAGAATATTGCTTTATGATATAGATGGTGTTGTGCATCTCTGGAAGAAATCACTATCTGTTTCATTTATGTTCAGGGAGAAACAGGTATGTATTTGGAAATCTGGATTTTATATCCTATTCTAGGTACAGTAATAAAGTTACATATCAAAATAGGAAAGATAAACTTGAATGCCTTGAGAATTCACAGTGAAATAACTTTTTGATGTCAAAAAAGTATTTCTTCATAAGACAATCATAGGATATAAACAAGACAAGAACAAAATATTTGCTGTGTGTACAGTATAAAGTTTTTGTACAGGAGCAAAGATCATGAACACAAATCTAAAAAATGACTACAACATATCTAACTCAAGAGAAAACACTGAATAGAAAACAAGTATCAAATCTTTTATGAGAAAATTACTAAAGAAAATGAAGTGTAGAGAACACAATAAAGAAATAGACTTATGCAAGAACTGAAAAAGAAAAAATGATACACTCTACACCAATTTCCTTTACTTTGGAGTTTACCAAAATATACACACCAGGGCTTCTTTGCAATGTCCAAAGAAAATGCTGCTATTATTCCTGAGATAGATGTGATTCTTTTTAAGGAAAACAGAAAAATCCTAAACCACATGACCAATGAAATGGATGAGAAAGCACTTTGCTTTGATTCAGGTATCAACACTTGTAAATAGTGAAATCAAAAAAACCTCTGAAAATATTTCTCTGCAACTTTTGTAATATCCACTTACTGAAAATTTCAAGGGAGGAAACTAAAATAACACTGTTCATAGAAAATCACACATAGTAAACTTAGGAAATGTCACCAGAGTGGGAGAGTGGTCATTCACGGGGCAAGAGAAGTTTGAGTCAGGTAGGGATCAATCACCTGAATACTCTCCATTGTCCAAGCCCAGTGATGTACTTTTTAAAATATTCCCAGGATATTTATATTGTTATTATTGTTAGATCTCACCAACAAATTTGAAAATAAATTTTACTTTGAAATATTTAAACACCATCTCCATTAAGAAACTATACATTAATTCATATCTGTATGTTTGCATTTATATATATGAAAAGATGAGACATCATTCACACACTGGGAAGCAACAACCAAAGCAGCACATTTGCAAACAGGAGACACAGAGACCCCAAGCAAGCAGTGCTCAGACTCACTGTATTGCCCATCAGAAGAACAGGTGAGACTGTCAGGGAAAGAGGAAACAGATACAAGATGATCAATGTCTAGCCATCTGGGTCATGGTTCCAGTGCTGTGCCCTCCTGTACAGGAGCGGTTGTTATGTTGATATTGATGCAGACAGATTAAATAGAAAGCTATGCAAAAGGCACAATATTCTGACATTGATTCAACAAAATCTACAGAAGCTATATTAGACATTATTCCATTTGTTCCTCAAATTAAATAATGATTATAGTGATCAGATAATGATATAAAAAGCAGTTCTCTAAAAAGAACAGGCCTTGATACATATTCTACCAAATGGACATGAATGTCAAAAGACATATCAATGATTTACAACTATATCTAAAAATTTCAAAACAAACCCATCAGAAATTGATAGCTGAAGAAAGCCATAAAAATCTTTAATGCAACAGTTAAAATTAACAACATCATATTTCACAGGGATTGATTTCACATTGCATAATACTTTATCTAATAAGTACAGAGTACATAGTCTTCTCCAAATCACAAGAAATATTCACCCAAATAGACTGTGTTCACAGCAATAATAAAGAACTTAAAATCTATGGTGAAAAAAAGAATTGAAACGTGTTATGAATATGTACCAACTCCTATAATGAATGCAATCATTATGTACTACAAATATGGAATAGAATTTTAAAAACAGAAAAAAACAATGTGCTCAAATAAGTAAAAGTCTTGAAAAACACACTCTCATACCTATTCAAATGAAATTGAAAACAATAGCAGAAACATATTTAAAATACTACTAGGAATTGGAGATTAAATCACAAATTTTTAAAAGACATATGCTTCAAATGAAAGGTTTGATTAAAATAAAAGATTTCACAATCTATGGAAATGAACATACAACACATTTTCATTTCAGGGACCCAGAAATATGTGCTTTAAAAGAAATTAAAAACAATGTATGTATGTATTAGAAAAGAACAAAGACTGCAGTATTAGAAAATCAGACAAACAGCAGCAACATAAACATGAAAATCACTCCCCAGATACTAGGAAATTTTATTGCTCATTACTCATATAAATTATAGACACTATGTTATGGTTTATGTCTCTCTGTCCCCCCAATGCCTCATGTGGACATGGGGCAGGCTTTTAGAGTTTGAATATGGGTGTGACAGCTGCACCCACCCTGGAGTGGATAGTTTGCATATGTAAGGGAGAGGAAGAAGCTGCTTGGGGGCACTCCTCCCCCATTCTGCCCTGGTGGGTGCTTGCGGCTTAGCTGTGTGCTGCCACCCTGAGATGCAGTCTTTGCCACGTGCCACTCTGCCTTATAATCTGCCAAGAATGGATTGAAACTTCAACAAACTGTAAGCGAAATAAACCTTTCCTTCCTTAATTTTGGGTGTCAGGTATTTTGTCCCAGCAGCGAGAAAAAAGTAACCGAGACAGAATTGGGTACCAGAGGAGTGGGGTCATTGCTGTGACTATATCTGACCATGTGGTTCAAGAGCCTTTGGAAATGGCTTGTGGGGAGTGTTTGGAAAGGTTTGGAGATGTCGCCTGAAAGAGAAGCGCTAGAACGCCTTCGGCTGTTCTGTTTGGGAGATTCTGGTCAGGGCTCAGAAGACCAGAAAGCTGATAAAAATCTTGCCGGTAAAGACCGGGTTCGGGAGGTTTCTGTTGGGAAGAAGGACTGCATTGGTTGTTGGACTCCAGATGATGTGTGTTATGGCTTGGCAGAAAGTTTGTCTGCATTTTGCTCATGTCCAGAGACTTTGCCTAAGACTGAGATTAAGGGCGGCAGCGGACTGATTAAGCTGGCGAAAGAAATATCAAGGCAGTCAAACGTTGGGGCAGTGGCATGGCTATTGTTGGGGGGTTTTAGCCAGATTTATATTGAGAATCAAGAACAAAGAGCCCAGCAGGATGCTTTAAAATGTGAGTTTGGCCATAAAGAAAGCTCCAGTAATGCTGTGGACTGCAAAGGTGGAGCTGAGGAGATCTCCATTCCTGAGAAGGAACAGGAGAATAGAAAAGATGGCCTGAGGGAACCACAAGAAGCAGCAAGTCTCCACCCTTTGCAGCCTTAAAACTGCAAAGGTGAAAGACCTTGCCTTGAGGAGAAAGCTGCTGAGCGCCAAGTTCCAGAATGGCGGCGGCGGCCACCCAAGGTTCCAGAATGGCAGCAGCATAGAAAATCTGCTCCTCAGAATTGGATTCAGAGTGCCCAGCGATCCAGGCACTCAACCCCTGTGGCCAAGAGAGAGGAAAACTTGGTTACTGCTCCAGGTGGCAGCAGACCTTGGCATCATCCACATGGTCCTGGCTTTAAGTGCATGGAGAATGCAGTTTTGAGGTTTAAGAGGCTTCCACCCAGATTTCAGAAGGCCTGGGAGGCCAGGCAGTGTGCCCCTGAGAGGGCAGTGTGTGAGGCTGTGAGTGTGAAGCAAAAGGTGCCCTGGAGACCTCAGAAGTTTAGAAAAGCCAGGACCGTGGGTCATCTAAGGAAAACTGCCCAGAGGGAGCAAAGCAGGCCTAAGAGAGAAGTCATGGAAGCTGTAACCACCAGAAGTGCCACAGGGGTGGACTCATGCAAGCCCTTTGGAGCTCACAATGTGACAGAAGTTGCTTCAGATGCCGCATGTGAAATTACAGGACATAACGTTAGCCCTGCTGGATTTTGGACTTGCTTTGGTTCCAATGCTCTGTGTCCCCGTTTGTACCTTTTGGAATGATACTGCTTATTTTGTGCCATTAAATGTTGGGAGTGTTTAACTTTTCATTTGTACAGGGGCTGTCAGCTAAGAGTTTGCCTTACATTTCGGAGGAGACTTGGGACTTGGACTCGTCAGCAATGCTGAAACTGTTAGGACTTTGGCAACTCTTGCAGATGGACTAATTGCTGTTTGTATAAAGGGATGGGCATGAGTCTTTGGGGGGCCAGGGGTGGAATGTTATGGTTTATGTCTGGGTGTCCCCCCAATGCCTCATGCGGACATGGGGCAGGCTTTTAGAGTTTGAATATGGGTGTGAGAGCTGCACCTGCCCTGGAGTGGATAGTTTGCATATGTAAGGGAGAGGAAGAAGCTGCTTGGGGGCACTCCTCCCCCATTCTGCCCTGGTGGGTGCTTGCGGCTTAGCTGTGTGCTGCCACCTTGAGATGCAGCCTTTGCCATGTGTCACTCTGCCTTATAATCTGCCAAGTACGGATTAAAACTTCCACAAACTGTAAGTGAAATAAACCTTTCCTTCCTTAATTTTGGGCATCAGGTATTTTGTCCCAGCAGCAAGAAAAAAGTAACTGAGACACACTAGAAAGAAATTATTAAAAAGTCAAAGGCATTGTTAAATAATTAATGTAATTCACTACAATAAAATCTAGAGAGCAAAAATCATTAAACCATATCCATGGATGTAGACAAAGCACAAACAAGAACAAAAAGTCACAAGTAGTGATTGAACTAGAACACATACTGTTATCTTTATTCCATGTAACATCATGGTATATGCTGGAAAACTTAAAGTACCAACAAAAACTAATGGAATTACTCAGATACTGTACAACAGAGTACATACCTAGCTTAATATACAAAAATATGTCATGTAATTATGTATAAGGTACAAATAAGTGGATTGGAAATTATAACCCTTACAATGCAGCCCTCACAGTGGCACCAACAATTTTTAGAAATGTTGGAAGCCCATCTATGAAAAATGTTCAACACTAAATATAATAAATATGAGATAAAACCACAAAAATATAATAAAATATAGTAGATGGACAAATATAAGTAAATTAAACTATTCCACATGTTGCTGAAACACAATAAAACCACATATCTATAAAATAGTAGGTAAAAATTTTATATCAAAATTTCATACAAATTCTGAATTTTTTCTCCTGCATGCCAGTATTTTTCTTATTCTATGAAAAATTGTAATTCATTACCATATTTAGAAAAAAACAGTAACACTTTTAATCACAGTAGAGGAAACATTTTATGAATACAAATTATCCTACAGGCAATAATTTGAAGCAAAAAAACTCACAAATAAAAGTGTCTGCATAATAATAATGATATATTAACCTCAATTATTAACTTACTTAAATTTCCAAAGAATAGAAACTAAATAACATTTTGCTTTTTGAGATTGTTATACAATTCTCTAACAGTAATGGTAGGCCCCAAATCATTACACACCCAAAGTGACCAAGACTTTGACAAATTCAGAGCACTGATTTAGTATACTGCTTCAGGTGAAGAATAACAAAAGCATGTGATGGTGTTTTTTATTATGAGCCATCATTCTGAAGTTACCATAGGGTGAAACACTGAGTTACACTGAGAAATAAATACATTGCCTCAAGGTGGCTTATGATAAAAAGGGATAGATACTCATAATATTTGAAAAATTGTGATAGTCTTAGATTCTCTCCTCCATTAAAAATGATTTTACATACACAACTAATCTCAAATTCACAGACACTTACCTACAGGAAGAAGTTTCCAAGTATGTCTTTCAGAATGGCCCCAATATATTCACAGTGGGAAAAAAACTACAATAGTCTTGATATAGAAACAAATAACTCATGATGTTTGATTGAACCAAGCACTATGAACATAGTATATAGTGCTTGGTGATTCACACCTGTGATCACATCATGCTGGGAGGCTGACACGAGCAGACAAGAGCTTCAAGCTCTGCCTGGGCAAATAGTGAGACCCAGTTCAAAATTCAAAACAATGACAACTAAGGATGTAAAAGGGCTGGATGTTCCTCAGAATGAAGGTCCTGTGCCAAATCCCTACTACTACAAATATTATTACCTTGTAATCATTTCTATTGCTGTGTAACACCCTCCCTGCTACACCTAGATAGTTTTGCCCAACCAATAACAGACAAAATTTCCAATTATGCCTCAAAAATGATCAGGTGAGCTTAGCAGTAACAAAAGAATTACTGATTGCCCCTGGATGGCAGTGCCATTGTATGGAGTGTAACTCTGCACTTTCCCTTTCCTCCACTGTCCCCAAGAGGTAATGCTGGCATGTGAAGTGTGAGTCTGTGCTCCATCCTTCCTCCATCCTTGCCCCAGGATGGCAGTGCCAGCATGTGGAAAGTGAGTCCATACTTCACCCTTCTTCCATCGGGAGGGCCACGCCAGTGAATAGAGTGTGCATCTGCTCTCTGTGCTTCCTCCATTGTCCCAAGTTTTACTGGCAAGTAGAGTGTGAGTCTGCACTCTGCACTTCCTCCATTGCCCCATCATGGCAGTGCTGATGAATGAAGTGTGAATCTATAGTTTGTGCTGCTTCCATTGATGGTGGAGCTGGTGAGAGGCATCAGTGCCAGTGAGAGGAATCAAAAAGAATGCAGGTCTGTGCTCTATGCTTCCTCCACTGCCCCAGGACAGCTTGGTGGTGAAAGGAGCATGGCAGTGTTGGCCAGAGAAGTGACAGCAGTGCCACTAGAGAAGATCTCTTGAGGAACA
Source organism: Chinchilla lanigera (assembly GCF_000276665.1). Classification (NCBI taxonomy): domain Eukaryota; kingdom Metazoa; phylum Chordata; class Mammalia; order Rodentia; family Chinchillidae; genus Chinchilla; species Chinchilla lanigera. The sequence continues at coordinate 101,888 of NW_004955599.1, forward strand.
GACACCTCCTAGGAAAGCCTCAACATCAGAGATAAGGCTGTCCTACATTAGAAGTCTAAAAGCATCAACATAGAAAGTAAAATAAATAGAAAATAGAAAATGACAAGACAAAAAAGCAAAATGCAATCCCAAATGCCCAGCCAAACCAGGACAAGTCCAGAACACAAACAGATAAAGGAAATTGGAAGCCAACAAATGGAATCATCTGAAATGACAGCAGCAGAAGTAAAAACAAAAACAAAAACAAAAACGGGAGGCCATAGAAAAAATAATCTCTAAAGTGCAAAACAAAATTACTATAAAATAAAAGATATTAAAACAAACACAGATAAACAAAGAAAGGAGCTCAGGAAAATGATGGAAACCATAAATGCCAAACATAGACAAGAAATAGAATCAATGAAACAGATGCAAACAGAAATGCAAGAGATTAGAAATTCCAATGAAAGTATGCACAGCATATTGAATGAAGGCAAGGACAGAATATCAGATCTAGAAGACAGGAGTGCAACTAGCAACCACGAGAAGAAAGACATGTTAAAAATCACAAGAGATCATGAAAAATCAATCCGACAGCTACAGGATAAATAGCAAAGAAAAACAGCGTAAGATTGATTGGAATCAGTGAGAAAGTTGGAGATAGCACAAATGCCATTAAAAACCTATTTACAAAAATAATGGCAGAAAATTTCCCAAACATGGATAGAGAATTTGATGTACAAACAAATGAAGCATATAGAACTCCAAATAGCCACAACCAAAATAAATCTACACCAAAGCATACAATAATCAAGATTCCAGAAACTCAGCAAAAGAACAAAATATTAAAAGAGAAAAGAAACATCATCTATGAAAGAATCACAGTAAGCTACTGGTGGTTTAGAATTCCACAGAAATGGACAATAAATTACCAATATAAAGCAAGGAAGGAAAGATAAAAATAATCCTACAAAGAACAACTTGCAGAAGGAGCTGACTATTAAACCCAAACTTTGAATCTCCTGGGTGAAAAGATAGAAAAACAACATCTCTCATATGACTGCTATAGTTTATAAATACTTTGTAGACTTTGAGTAAGAAATGATATGCTGCCTGGCTGTAGTGTCCTGTGCCTGTAATCCAGCACAGAGGATGTTGAGGCAGGAGGATTATCAGGAGTTCAACTTCAGCTTGAGCTATATAAGGAGTTCAAGGCCACTCTCAACTACACAAAAAAAACCTGATATGCTGAATGATGTAGGACAATGAGTAAAAGCCATTTTGCAGTGGGGGAAAGCACTAAGTGTAGGTGTGAATGCCTGTCAATAATTAGGCATAAAATAGTGTTCTGTGTAGGAAGGCTCAAAGGGGAATAGACACAACGTGGGAAAGCAGGGGATGATGGTGGGTGGCAAAATAAGCTCCTGAACCATTACTTTTCCTGCAAAAATGTTCTTAATCTAAAATTAAAGCATGAGCTTTAGGCTGGCTCAATTTGAAGGTGTCTCCAAGTTAGAGGATTGAAATAAAGTTACAAATTTTCATGTCATAAAGTTGTATAAGTAATTTTTTTAAATTTTTATTTTAAAGAGAAAAAAGATAAACAAACAATGAAACTGAGTTTCAAAACAGGCTAGTAGGAGCCAGGCATGGTAGTGCATGCTTGTAATCCTAGCACTTGGGAGGCTGAGGCAGGAGGATCATTGCAAGTTTGAGACCAGCCTGGGCTACAAAGTGAGCTCAAGGCCAGCCTGAACTGCATAGTGAGACCATGTCTCAAAAAGACCAAAAAAA